>NC_138223.1:2555606-2640606 GCF_964197995.2 Scardinius erythrophthalmus | reverse complement strand
GCCTGCTGGAAAAGCCCGCCGATACCAGCATGAATGTCCATGCGGGTTCAGATAATGCTCATCTGGTGGGATTCTAGCAGGCTTAGCTGGTAAAGTGGGTCGGTCAGCACGATCTGTGGGAAACTGGTTGACCAAAGTAGATTTGCAAGTTTCAGCTAATTACACATCTTAAAGCTACAATATGTATTTTTTTCACCACTAGGGGTCACTAACCTCTTATAATAACAAAGTTGATGACGATTAAGCGGAATTATGGAACTTGCCGTCATGCTGATGGATCTAATAAGTTTATGGATGAGTGATACCCTCAAGTGCTGAATTAATACTCACACAGGTCAGTTTATTAGACGAATGAAACTTGTGAGATAACGCAACTCTGTTTCACTGGGTCTACACGATCACACTAAACTGCATTTGAGTGTGTTGAAAGTTATAGGGCCCTATTTTAACAATCTGAAACGCAAGTATCACGTGCAAAACGCAAGTAACTTTGTAGGCGGATCTCGATGCAAATCTAAAATGTGCTGGTCTGAAGTCGCTTCATTACTCATAGGTGTGGTTTGGGCGTAACGTGAAATAAACCAATCAGAGCGTCATCTCACATTACCTTTAAGAGCAGGCGTGCTTGTTCCATGGCGGATTGCTATTATAACGGCGGATTTGCCAGGCGCGGTTCACAGCCGAGGAGACCGACATTCTCGTTAGGGCCGTAAAACAGAGAAGTGACATTGGGGATGGAGAAACACACCCAGATTAGCTTCGCTTAAACAGGCGTATGATAATTTGGGTAAATGTGTAAGCTAGATTTATGCCTATTTTTTCACATCTTCATGGACACCGCAATGATTTCCCTCGTGTGGTAATATTTTTCCTTGTAATAATGTATGATTTGCAAAAATGAGAACTGCTGCGTCTGTGTAGATGAGAGAGTCAAAGTGTATCATATTCTAACATTTCATCATGTTGAGCTATATAACATTGATTAGTTTTATGTTCATTTGCTCACCTCTACATTTGCACATCTAAGTCGGAGTTAATCGCGGACGCTAGCTCTCGCCATCTCGAAAACGCCTCACTGATACTGATCCTCGTTTTAGTTCTCCTTTTGTCCTAAAGTCTGCTAGCCATGGTCCATAATGTTTGAACGAAACAACAACAGTGTGAGCGCGCCGCTAGACGTAACGCAGTTGTCCACGTCTGTTGCCATGGTTACTACGGCAGTACGAGTGGTAACCAGGGATAACGCGGATATTACGTCATTGACAGGCGACAAGTGAACATGGACGAGCTATTAGTTAAAATGGGAATTTCTCTGAAATTAAAAATCTTTAGGAACTTTTGGGATATTGTAAGTACACAACTGCAGGAAATATATCACACAGTGCAAGTGATTTTTGGATATTTTATTACAAAAATCTTACATATTGTAGCTTTAATGGGGGCAAACCAGCAGACCGACATCACTACATACACTGGTGACTTCAGGAGTTCTTTCACTAAATTAATCTTGTGAATTTCACAAATGGACTTATGAAAGCTGAAACATAAGCAGGAGAAAAAAGAAACTGATTTAATAAAACTCTGAAGGAGTGGCTGTTGTGTGGAGAAACATCACCCATTAAGGTAGAGGCCCAAACTAATAAAGAAACATAAAGCACAAAATCCACATAAGATGTGGGATATTAGATCAATATATTTATATTACCACAGGGTATATATATTTATATATACAGAGATCAACCACAAGAGCTTTCAAAGCTCCTCTACAGCCGTGAGCAATAAAGGCTCATTGGTGGAGGAGGAGGAGTGGGCGGAGTTTAGAACAATCAAATAATTATTAAAACTAATTCTAAAGTCATTTAAAGTCATCTTTTAAATTTCAAAGTGCTTTACATTGGAATATTTAAAGAAGAGAGCGGGGAATAAAAACATTGATGATTTAAGTGAACAAAAACGAGAAAAAGAAGAAAGACTAAAATTACTAATTCTTTATGTAAAAATAGATTTTGTTGAGACTGTTGGCTCTGTGATGAAATGCTTATGTTCCTCTATTGTAAGTTGCTTTGGATAAAAGCGTATGATAAATGCATAAATGTAAAAAAACAAGGTGTAATAAAGATTTATACCACTAGTCTCCAGTATACTGATGCCCTCTTCATTAATGCCGTTTCACTCGTAGATGATTATTAGTAGTTTTTTTCCAGTAATGGAAATAGTTCCGGCGGAGGAGTGACCTCCGACCCGACACATGACCTCCGACCCGACACATGACCTCTGACCCGACACATGACGTAGGATGTAGGAGTAGCGTAAGTTTAGCTGAGAATAAACGGCACTCGCGGTTCAAACAAACTCGAGCTCCTCCCACATTTCTCTTTAAAAAATCTCGTTATAGACTTCTAATTCGTGACCAGTGTTTTGTTTTGCTCTATCTTCTGCACTTCCACGTTCGTCGTTACGTCATGCGTCGGGTCAGAGGTCATGCGTCGGGTCAGAGGTCACTCTTCCGCACGCACTACACTTATGTACGGCCGTTACCGGAAGCCAGCGATTATAGTTATAAATTATATACTGATTATATAAAGTTATAAATTCTTTCTGAAGGCCTTTATTAACCCCCTGGAGCCGTAACTCATCCTCAGGAAAGAAAAACATCAGTGAGATCTCTTCAACATCTCGATAATTTCTCTTGAACGCCAATGAGATTAAATGGAGAGCAAATCAAGAATAAAGCAATCAGACACTTTATCCTTCTTCCCAGTTTTTCAATTTCATTTCTCATCGGTTTCTTCCCAGACCAAAAGTTCGAAAGAGAAACATATCAAGTTAATTCCTAAATAAAGCCTAACTGAGGACTCCAGTCTCTTGAGTAATGAAGTGGAGCAATAAAACCTTCCTCTGGGAGAATCTTACACTCATTAATCCAGCAGATTTATAACTCCACACTTTTGTACCTGGCGGTGTGGCAAGAGTCCGGCTCGTCTCTCTCTGGGATAAGTCTGTTTTCGCCTGCAGAGATGAAAAGCCGCATTCGGCAGCATAAGGGAAGATGTTTATTTGTTTAGTTGTGTATGTGATGTTCTATTATAGGCGATCGTGGGATATGCTCCATGAGTTTCATAGAAAAACTGATTACTGTGGCACAGCAGCAGCTGCTCTTGCTTCTGGATTGCATCATGATAATTTCAAACTTCTCATTTTTATATATTTGCAACATGACTGGGGAAGACGCACATTAACCGATCTGAGAGGTGCGTTGGTCGAGAAGGAAACACATTAGCATGCGATATGGCAACGCATACGAGAGGATGAGCAAGATCTGTTTTATAAATACTAGCATTAACACATGCTTAGCTGTCATTAATATGAACGCCATGCGATATTGAGGGGGGAGAAAATGAGCTTGTGGATGGAGACCAGCTGCCGTGCAGCATTATATCATGAGAACTGTACAACACGTGTTGTTGACAGTGACGTCCATAAAGGATAACAATAATTTGAAAAGGAAAATGACCACTCCCTAGCAACTAATGCATTTAAACAGAATTCAATTGAGTGTAACGCCAGCTTCACCAAATATTAGCTCAGCGTTTGTCATCCAGTCACACAACACTCTGCAGTATTTCTGCGTGCATGAAATGCCCTACTATATTTAGTAAAACATTTGTACTATATCCAAGAATGCAATGTGCTCAACACACAGAAGACTAGCCAAGTGAAATCTAACCAACCATTACTGTGGGGTGGGGTGGGGATGTTTTGGTTGTTGTTGTTGTTTGTTGCACAACACTGAATTCACCTTTCAGAGAAGCATTGCCATTTCTCTTACGTTTAGCATCCAGTATTGGCTAATGCATTTCTATTAAGACTTCTGCAAGTTTTTAAAAGCTGAAGTTGTTTTTAACTTGACACGGCGCATAAAAACGAACAGATAAAACACAGTGAAAACTGTGTTCAGACTTCAGGCAAATCAGATATTTTCAGGCGGACCTTTCCGCAAGTGATAAAATGAGATTTGTGTCCAAAGATAACCCACTTATCCGTCACACAGGAAAAACTCATGCTGTGAAATGATTGGTCATCCCGTTACTGTATAAATACGTCTGGCATTTCCGTCACTTGGCGTTATTGCTGTGTGTCGTGTTAAGAGTGACGCAGAAGACCACATGAAATCTGATTTGAGCAGCCGGAGCATCCAGACTGAAGTCCTGTTTACAGCCGGTGTTTTAATCCCTCTCTTTTGTCCACTTTTAACTACTTCTGTCATGATTTCTTTGAGGGGAGGGTCTAACGTATGGGTTTTTCAGTACTTTCGATCTAAAATAAGCTAGCACAATTTACAAAGTATGAATGCGTCCAGAGACGACGAAAAAACACACGGAGAGCATCAGCTTTCGTTTCTGCTCTGACAGCCGCAAGACCAGCTGAACGAGTGAGTGAGTGTTAGAAATCAAGAGTGGCGAGAGAACATCGTGCTCCTCTTCAAACCATTTACATTTAGTCATTTAGCAGACGCTTTTGTCCAAAGCGACTTACAATTTAGGACTAAGTTAAGCGAGTCATCGTGAAGAGGCAAAAACAACACAAGAAGTGCTCAAAATACGAAGTTCAGGCATTGCTCAGAGTAGCGTAAGCCCGATAAGTTGAAGACAAGACGAGCTGCAGCGTTCTGAATCATTGGTAGAGGTTTAGTTGCACATGATGGAAGTCCAGCCAGAAGAGCATTGCAGTAATCAAGCCTAGATATGATCAGGGCGTGGACGAGACCAAACTTGGGTCTTCAGCCGACAAGTTTAAATCCCATCTGACGAGCAAACTTCTCACACTGTTTACGCTTTAGGTCAGTTGGCGGAGAGTTGGCGTCTTTTGTGGCAAAATCTGATGTTTCACGTTTTCGACTACCTCTGGAAGTGGTCGAAAGTGGACAAGCTCAAAACGTTTTACACCCCATTTACACCTGTATTTAGTGTCGTCCACTTGTGATCCGATCGACCAAAACGCAACAGGGCCTGAGATGCATCTGTGAAAATCTGAATGAAATTGCAATTCAAACCACCTCCAAATGTTGTTTGAATCTTATTTTTTTATTTTTAATCAGATTTCATGTGGTTTTTTTTGCAGTCCAGACTTTCAAAAACCCACCTGGATAAAATCCAGACATGCAAAAAAATCTGATTTTTGTTGACAGTATAAACATAGCCTAAGACATCCATTAAACGCATGTTTACATGGCTAGGTTAATACGTTAACATCCATCTCAGTTACCCTGTAGGCAGTGTATGGGCGGGTGTACAAGAGACATCTGTTGTACAAAAGCAGAACGACTGTGCATAATACATGGGTTGGTATAATGACTGCAGATCACAACATTCTCATAATGTTGACACAACATTTTAATGACAGCAGCAGCGTTGCAGGAAAACCCAGGGATCTGGTGTAGTGTTAATGGAGGGAGGGGCGTTGATGAAACAATGCACAACAGGAACCAACACAGACAGCAATAATGTGAATAATGATCCCCCCCGCAGAGAGAAACTTAATAAATCAACTGATGATAAATGACAACACTGAAAGAAAAGCATTAAAATTCACAGCTGGTGAATTACGGAGTTATGTCTGTCTAATCGGACACGATAAACAGGATTTAATAGAACTTGACAAAATCCCTCCTGCTGGATAATCATATTAACCAGTGCTATTCATTCACACTTCTTTGTCTTTCTTTTCTATTCCAAGTATAATCGCCTCCTTTTGAACAGCTACTGCTGAAAAGAACATTCAATTTCAAATTTCACACTATGCAAATTGCGGACCGATGTATTATGCAACGAATATTAATTCATTGTGAATCTGCGACTCAAAGGCTTGGGCAGGCACACGTTCAGGCGCCTCGACCCAATATTCTCGGTGTGGCCTGATGGATTTGTGGGCGGTGTTGACAGGACTGGTCCGGTGCGCTGGGACCCTGTGGAGATGCCAGGCTTAATGCCAGGGACTTACACACATGCAACCATAGGGCAGGGAACACAAAATCACAGGGCATATGCTCTGGTCTGGCAAATCTGGGGTTTAGAGGACTGTTAGGATGCAGTAATGCTGTTGCTTTTAGTGCTGCTGTACTTTAATCTTGTTAGCTTGAATGGAATTTAAATGGAATTTAAATGGAATTAATGGTGCTTAAACTATTTCTACTTTTAAATGCATACTTTTCTTGTGCAAGGATGCATTAAATTGATCAAAAGTGACAATAAAGACATTTATAATGTTGCAAAAAAAATCTATTTAAAAATACTTATGCATTTATATATATCATGGAATCCACAAAAAATGGAACTGTTTTCAACTCTGATAATTATTGAGCATAAATCAGCATATTACAATGATTTCTGAAGGATTATGTGACACTGAAGACTGGAGTAATGATGCTGAAAATTCAGCTTTGATCACAGGAATAAATTACACTTTACTCACATAGAAAACATCTATTTTAAATTATAATAATATTTCACTGTTCTTACTGTATTTTTGATCACATTAATGAAGCCTCGGTGAGCATTAGAGGCTTCTTTCAAAAACACTGAAAAATCGTAATTATTCCAAACTGAACGAAAATAAAAAAACAGCACATGTGTTAGTATGTGTGTGTGTGTGTGTGGTCTCGTGTGGGCTGCTCATTCGATTCTAATCATACCCGACCTACAGAGCTGAAGCCCAACAAGCTTCCCCAGGGGATCATCGGCCTAAAAATAGCCGCTCTGTGGAATGTGAAAATGTTTCTCCACTCCAGTCTCATGGTTTGGCCAAGATATTCCCAACACCTTGTCATATGTTCAGCGGCAGATGGTGTGTGGGATAATTACTGACTAAAAACTGAAGGGTGATCCTCAAAGGAACGATCAAAGGTGATGGCCGTGTGCAGCACGTAAGCGACAAGAAAAAAGATTCAAGGAACAGCAAATCCGGAATATATTTGAGGGGAAAAAATGTCAAGAAAGGATATAAAGATGCTTGGCTAAATGAAGCATTACAATTCGTATCTATCAAACTTAGTGTTTAAGAAAACACTTTAACTATTAACGAACTAAGAAAACTATTAATTTCTTTACTTTTTTTCTCATTTACGGTCATGAATGCACTTGCAATGTTTCTACACATACATGTGTTTTGGAAAGACTTTACAAAGCTGATTGTGTTAGGGGTCAAATTGACCCATCTATTGGTTTCCATGCAATTCACCAAAAAATCAACACTTTGAAAAACAGCAAGATTCTAAACTATAAAAATACATGAGAACTTATGCATTGCTCAACTTCTGGAGAATTTGCTGTCAAAAAAATAAAAATAAAAAAAATCTGTGAAAGAATATTTTTGGTTGATGGGTTTTTACGTACTTATTTGTAGTTATTTACACCTCAGTGTGCAAAGAGTCCCTTCAAGCAGTCATGCTATTTTTTTTGTCTATGCAGCTAATTATGAACATAAATATGTGGGTCAAATGACCACTAACACAATAGAAATTATACATTTTTGAAACAGAAAATTTCTCACACATTTTATATTTTTAGTCTCTGACAAGCTACGATAGGTTTCCTGTTTTTACATGATTCCTCAGTGTTCATTTTTGTCAAATTCATTGAAACCATTGGGGTGTCAATTTGACCCTAACACAAATTATTTGAAGTAAACTCTGACATAACTTTAATTATTCCTAGCAACCGCCTAGCAACTTCATAGAAACCACCTTGAAACCATCCAAAACACCATAGAAACCATCTAGCAATGTCCAACCTCTGAGCATTATCCTAGAAAGTAACCATTTTAAACATAACAACCACCTAGCAACACCCCAGCAACCACTCAAAACACCCCAGCAACCCCCTAGCAATGTACAGCTGCCTAGAAACACCATAGCAACCACCCCAAAAACCATAGAAACCACATAACAATGCCCAACCATCTAGTAACATCCCAGAAAAAAACCCAAAACATAATCACAACCATCTAGCAACACCCCAGAAACAATTCAAAACACCACAGAAACCCTTAGCAATGTACAACTGCCTAGAAACCCCCCCCCCCCCCCAAAACATCATAACAATCACATATAAAGACCCTAGCAACGACACCAAAAACCCTAGAAACCACCTAGCAATGTCCAACCATCTAGTAACATCCCAGGAACCACCCAAAACATAATCACAACCATCTAGCAACACCCCAGAAACAATTCAAAACACCACAGAAACCCTTAGCAATGTACAACTGCCTAGAAACCCCCCAAAACATCATAACAATCACATATAAACACCCTAGCAACCACCCCAAAAACCCTAGAAGCCACATAGCAATGCCCAACCAACTAGTAACATCCCAGAAACCACCCAAAACATCATCACAAGCACCTAGCAACACCCCAGCAACCACACCACATAAACCCCCTAGCAGTGCACAACCATCATGGCAACATCCTAAAAAAGCTTTTAGCAACAACTTTGCATTGCCCAACCACTATCAATCAATATCTCAGATACCACTCATATCACCATGGTAACTGCATAGCAACCATTAAGAAATGTCCTAGCAACCACCGCTTTCTCATGTTGTCTTCTCACAGAAACTCCCAGTAAAATCATGCACAACACAATGGCCTCACATGACTGTATTCTCCTCCGCTCTAACCTAATATTGTTAAAGCTCCGCAGTTTGTCAGAGCTCAAGCCTGGCATCTGTTAGGTATCTGGAGCTCAAAGCATCTGCCTTCTGTTTGTCTGGGAGAAATGAACATCACAGCATCTAGCCGTGGGGAACGAGTATACCTGCATCCCTCCTTTGCCATTATCAGCCAACGCTCGCATGCAACCATCCTTCATCGTCTCTCTTTATTTGTGTGTGTTTGAAGCGTTTGTGTGTGGTGTGTTTGTCTCATGCATGCATGCGGCTTATGGATCAGAAAGGCTGGGGATATTTTAATAAAATATCAGTGCCACACTTTGCCTCATGTATTATTCATGTGCACTGATACTCTGCACGGCAGAATCGTCCCCTAAGCTCTGACAACACCACAAACGGGGAAGAAAAAATATTCACTTCTTGATTCAATCATTTTCAGTGTGCATTCGCATGGCAAATCATTCTTGATCAATTAAAAGAGCGCACATGTCACTTTACCTCGATTTGATTTTGATTTATGAATCTGGGGACTGTGTGAAAACTGGTTTCAGGACAGAGCAATAATTAAACACACAGACTTTCATCGCAGAGCTTGCGTTTTAGATTTTTCTCCAGAGATGCAACTTGCTGAAGTTCTGTTGAGTTTATGCATTTTAGTGTTGATTTCACAGCAAAAGCAAGCAGAGGAAAAATTATTGGGGTGAGGCTGATCTTTCATAATGGTTTCATGAATTTATATTCATTTTAAGTGTGAATTACGCCTTGAGTTTTCTCTTCAAAACATTTCTTGAATCGGAAGTTGAAACAATTTTGGAACATTTTAATATTAGAATAGAACTGTTGTTTAAGTAGCCTACTAATTGTGTTTAGAAAACAAAACTAATGTCTGTGATAAGATACTAAACTGTAAAATGACTGTAAAAACTATGATTTCAAATAGGCTGTATGGTTTGATAAAAACACGTTTTATATAGTATTAAAGTTTTATAAAATGGCAAACCAAACATTTCAGCCTGATAAATGATTATGCATGTATGTTCTGAACAAAAATGGCATACGGACTTTGAAAATGCAAATTCACTCTCTGACAGTAGGTGGCGCTTATGGAAAAGCAGAAATACAGCGGTTACACACAGCAGCGCTGCGTTATTAAACACATCATATGGACGTAAGATGAAGAGAAAATACCATCAAAACTTTCCTGAACACAGTCAGTTTCCTTCATATGGATATGGAGGCTTGTTTCCGCCACTGAATACAGAACTTAAAACGGTAATTGCGACTTTTTATCTCACAATTCGAACTGTTTTTCTCGCAATTGCGAGTTACATCTGTAGTTCAATTTTTCCTCTGAATTGCGAGTTGTAAAGTCAGAATTGCGTACTTTAAAGTCGCAATTGCATGTTATAAAGCCAGAATTGTGAATTGACATAAAGTCGCAATTCTGAGAAATCAGTCTTTTTTTTTTCCTCAAAAAGATAAACTCGCTAGAAAAAAAGTTAATAGTAACCGACTTAATAGTTCACAATTGCGACATTATACAGTTGTAATCAAAGTAAAGTTTACAGACTTTCAGATGTTTGCAATGAACAAATCAAACTAAACTAATTGAAATAGCTCAACACAACAAATGTTTCAAGTGGTTTCCCCAAATTCAACTGAAAATGCAACTTTCAACTGTGAGAAAAAAATACAGAATTGTGAGATAAAAAGTTGCATTTTTTTATTTTTAAATGTTTAATCCGTGTTTCAAACAAGCTTCCCTTCCTTCATACATATATTTTTTAATAAAAACTCACACGAATGGCCGATTTCAACGTTAGAAGCGACGAGTTTGCTGGAATTAGAGAAGCCAATCCCAGAATGCACTTTGACAAGCTCTGTCGAAAAAAAAATAAAAATGATGAAAGATGAGGGAAAATTTGTTGGATTTTTTTTTTTATTTCATTATTTTCACAATAGTCTATTTGTTTTATATGTTATGCTTAATTGGACTATTGTTAATGTATGTCAAATTCTGCTTTGTATGAAAAGTGATATTTGAGAGCATTCAATTAATTTCAATCAATTTCACTTAAGCTAGGATGCTGCCTATATAGACAGATAGTTTTTGAAAAACAAAAGAAATAAAAGTGCAGTGTTGCTCGTGAACTTCTCAGACTCCATCTCTCTGCTTCACTGCCCCCAGCAGCCACTGGAAATGCTCCTAAAATCACATTTCATTTCCAATTGCGGGATGAAAACTGATTCCAAGAGAGCCTTTAGAGGGTTCTCAGAAATTGCACTTGGCCAAATTACAAAGACTGAGCCATCACGCTTTTGATTTGCCTCAGCGGGTCCTTTAGCGGGAGAAATTAGCAAAGCAAATGTGCTTGTGAATATATTATTCAAAAGTCTTGAGTTTTTTAATCATGTTTAAAGATATAGTATATCGGTCACTGTCTAATTTTATGCAGTATTAAAACAAAGCTGATGTGAGCAGAGGAAACATCCTTCTTAAGTGCCTGTGTGTGTTTGTTTGGACTCCTGCACATGAAAGAAAGCGCTCATTGGAAATTCTAATGGGATGTGTGGGCTTTGTAATTAGCACTGGAGCAAGACCGCTCTAATTAAATCAAGACTCAATGACAGGAAGAGCTTGAAACTGCAGCTCATCTCTGCTTTAAGGTTGATGTTAGTCTTACCTTCAATATTTTGAACTTGTAAACTTGCCTTGTGATATTGTGAGCGTTTTTCACAGTCTAAATCACATCAGTGACGTCTCCTCTCCCCGAGCACAAGAGATGGTTTGTGGAGATGTTGATTAAACGCCTCTTTCCTCGCACAAGTGGCTCTTTTGGGACAGATGACTGATCGTTTCAATAGAGGCTTTGGCTAGTCCAGGCTCAAAATGCCATAGAGAAGTTTGATGAAGTGCTGCAGCTGGATGCTTTGGATTCATTTTTGTCTTTGCTTCATTTTATCAGAGAGAAATGGTTTCATGGATCTTGTTTAAGCCCTGTTGCGACCGACAATCATTTCCTTGAGGATGCATGTTAATGGATGCTTGATGAATAGAAAGTGAACTTGAAAACAACACTGCGCTGTAAATCATCATTTGGATCCATGGTGTGTTATAGTCATGGCAGCGTGTTCATCGGTTTTTCCATATGCACTTGTTGGTGGAAAAATCCCAGGCACACAGGGAAGGAAACCAGAACAGCACAGAGACTCTTTTCACTTGAGCCAATTTTGTGACTTTTTCCATGTTTAGATGGGAAGATATTTATGGAGTACTTTATGGCATGACATTCTCACATATTCATCCAGATAAAGCTGTTTTGTGGTGTTGTTTACTGACTCTATTATTAAAGATGTGCACGAGTTTGTTGTTCTGAACATGTCGTAAAATAAACCCAATCCCAGGCTCCGACATGCTCCATTAAGGCTCTCAGCAGAAGTTAGTGGGGAATGTGCATTAGCAAACTGACTATGCACGAGACTCCAGGGCCCTTGTTTTACTGTCTTTACACACACACACACACACACTCAGAAATAGCTGATGCAATGCTTCCAATATACATGATACAAAGTCTGCTTTATTAGTTTCGTCATAACAGTCTTCATTCTCATACAATCACATTTGGGTTCTGCATATACAAACATGTTTCAATGAGCTAAAATGATCAACAAGCTTCATTTTTAACGGATTTAATTAGATTTTTGTGACATGCGTGTCTGTCCACTGTTGAGGGGGCTTCAAACATTAAAGCTGCTTTGAGGAGAGTTTATTTGCAGGCTCTCCAAAATGGTTTTCACTCCCTAACAAACCAAACACATTGGGGAACAACCTAGTTTTTAAATGCAAAGTGATGTGAAAGTCATGCAAAAATCATGCAGCAACACAACATGAACAAACATGGCTGGTACAAACTGAACAGAATTCTCTCCTCGCCTTTGTTATGCAATTGTCCCACTCCAGAAAAACTGATTAATTCTGGTTTCATTTTGTGTCTGCTCTGAACTTGCCCTGACCCTTCACCCTAGAGAATACTTCACCAGTATCTGCCATTGATTGACTGGGAAAAATAAAAATGATCAATTAACAGGAAGCATAACGTTAAATCAGGGGAAACATTAATGATACTACATCATGTAGAAATGGCTGGTCCATTAAGATTGTATTGGACTTTTATTTTATTAAAATCAGCATAAATTCCCCCAGTATGTGAATGCAAATACTTTCAGCTGTATTTTTGTAATAATTAAAGGGAATTACAGTAGCTACTGAGAACTGAGGGTTTTTTTTTGGTTTTGTTTTTTCATGAAAGCAATGCACAATTACTGGTCCTAAAATTAAGACTTTCTTTATGCAAGATTTAATTTCTTTTGATTTTAGGCTGAAAGTCCCAAATGATTTCATGCCATTCACCCTTTTGATGAGCAACTTTGACTGGGAGTGAATGGCAGTTAGTTAATAGTTTAAAAACTGTCCTTGTGCCTCAACTCAGACTTTGTACGTTACGTAATCGTTGGAAAAGTTGAATGAAAAAGGTCAAACAGCTTGTTATAACCTTGTGTTTCAGGAAAAGCACAAAATGAGCTTTTCTCAGCGGGTGGAGCGGATACTTCAAAACACAGAGAACACATGCTATCAGGTTTAATGGCGCATCTTTCCGTGAAACGGCAATGGAATGGACTGCAAGTTAATTGCGGGTAATTAAACTATCAACAGGCATCCTATGAACCCAAATAAAACACATGGAAGGTGCAGTTTCAACAGCCTCATTTGAGAGATAGAAAATAGCTGTTACTCAACAGAAAAAGATTCAAGCTCATCCAGGTTTGAACTTCACAACCCCTCTCTAGTCTCAACCCCACCCGACTGCATTTTCCCAGCATGGCCCTCAGCCAAAGTCCCCTGGGAAACAGATATGCACCTCAGGGAGATTGAGCCGTTAACCCGGAGCCATCATCCAAAGAGAGAGAGAGAGAACAAGGGAAGGTAAAACATGATGTTGAAAACTCAAATTATTGAAGAGTTTAAGACTACTTGTATGCAGATATGCACTGGTTATTGGTTTTACCGATATTTACTCATCTACTTGATCGGTTCTTCAATGTTAAGTCAATAAACAATCCATGCATCTTTCTCAAAATGATAAAACAAAAGATGCATTTACAAGTGTTCATCAGAGTACAAGACAGGACGGGTAAATAATTGAATGCATTACTTGCATACTCAACTTTTTACTTAACATGCAGAATTAAGTTAGACATAGTCTGAAATTAAACGCATTACTGTTTAGATGGCTAAAACATTCAATTATATTCACAATGCATATTTTTATTGTAGTGCATGATCAGATCTATTTAGATATTGCGTCAAAAGCAAAAACTGATTCTACATATTCCTGCCATTGTACTTCTTGGTTTTAGTAGTTGGTATCAGTCATTAATAAAGTAAAAACTGAATCGGTCAATCCCTTTCCCTGCCCTCTCTGGTGATTCGGACTCGAGATACTTTGACTGGAACCTTGTTGGACGTGTTTCCGTGCCAGATCTCAGTAGAGTGGGTGGAGAGAAGTGGATCTCCAGTCTCCTCCAGGCTTGAGACCCGGATTACACTTTCCAAACCCGTTTAAAACACACCCACTCTCATTAAGAAGGATATTGCACTGGAAAATGTTATTTTTCAGTAGCTGAGGCTGTTGAAATGGACAGAAGGCAAGAGCTTATTTCCCTTCCCAACATTTTTAACACACGTGCACAAACTAATGAAATTTTCCTTAGAGTAATAAAAATAATAATAATTTACCATGGTAACCACATCATAATTTTTTTCACCTAAGTTACTATGATTAATGTTATTATTGTTTTTTTCTGAAAATTGCTTGGAATGGAATTACTTCCATTGCTTTAACGACATTCCATGCATTTTTTACTTTTACAGCAGTAACAATAATTGCTTCAACATTGATATTTGTTGATATTTTGGTTGAAACTATGGTTATCATGGTACATTTTTGAAAGGGTTACATATAAAGGTAAAGCACCAAGAGTACCAAACAAACAGGGGCATTCTGGGCATGCACTCAAGCTCCGAGCACTTTACACATTAAAACAAAACTTATAAATGAAAAACAAGGAAATGACACAAATGTGGGACCTGACTGCAAGTTTATTTTTATATAACACTTTTAAAAACATGTATAAAATTGGTCCGGCTTTGGAAACAAGGCACGCAATGTCTTGATTCACGATCTCAGTGTTTGTATCAAGCATTCCCTATATAAAAACATCCAAATTACGGAGGATAAAATTCCGAGCAGCGAGACAACCATGCAAATAAACTTGTG
The DNA here is from genome assembly GCF_964197995.2 of Scardinius erythrophthalmus. NCBI lineage: Eukaryota > Metazoa > Chordata > Actinopteri > Cypriniformes > Leuciscidae > Scardinius > Scardinius erythrophthalmus. The sequence goes on along the minus strand of NC_138223.1, from coordinate 2,625,598 downwards.
ATGCAGACTGAATGCTTTAATAGTAGGTCTCCCTCTCCACCCAACCTATGACAAAGATACAAAATTCAAATTAGTTTAGCAGGACAATTGCATGCATGTAAACTCTAATCTGTATATCCCTGTTCTTGTAAATGCATCCCCTTCAATTAACTGAACTGAAAAACATTAGTTCTTTACCAAAACACAGTGACCTAGGCAGCATTTCAAGTCAAACACTGGGCTCAATCACATATGTTCTTCACTAAGACAATCCCAGAATGCATTGCAACATGAAAAAATCCATCCGAGGTGGCAGATGGAGTCAATAGAAATCTTTAAATGATTAAAAATACTAACTAGGTTTTGAAAAACAAGATTTATCTCATTATGCAAATAAAAATGATCTCCGATGTTTTGAGGCATGGTGCGATTAAATATTCTCTTACCTCCTGGGCTGCGTCGAATGATAAGTTTTCGGATTTCATCATAAATAAAGATGAGGAGTGAGTAAGGGAAGGCGCAGAACCACCAGTTTGGTCTGGAGAAGAAAAGTACCAAAGTTACAAATCACACCTGTTCTAGACTATAGCTGTTTGATATGCATTAATTTAACAATACAATTTCTCGATAAACTCTCTCAACAAAATACATTTTCCCCTCAAAATTCATTTAACATTGAGTGTCACCAAACACAAGAGTTTAGTGACTTGCATGGAAAATATTAGTAAATTAATGCAACAAAATTAATACAAATATACAACAAATGACCCCAAAATATTGCAAGACTTACTTCAATGGATACATTCTGAGGGCAACATCCATGCCTGGACAGTAGGACAGGAAAGCAGCCAAAGCCGTTTCTTCAAACAGTCCAAAGATGAGAATCTTGTTCCTGCAAAGAACAAAAGTCACTTTATATCCGTTTTGAGCAAATCAAATTAGGACAAATTATTGGCCATCTACTTACTTCATTCCTTGCTGGAAGACTGAGTTTCTTCTGGTCTTGCAGATGATCAAATCAGCCCACTGTACTATTACAATACTGGTGAAGAAGGCTGTGTGGCATGTGAACTCCACAATCTTCCTCTGCTCGTACGTCTAAGATGGCCAAGAACATGAGTTCAGACGGGACTGTGGAAAAGCGGAATGACTGGAACATTGGATGATTGAAAACACTCACCCATTGCTGGCCATAACTGTCCTCCAGGTCGTTCATGTATTTGTCGTCCCAAAACACTCGAATGCCCAGCAATGACGATGGCAGGAAGCCATTTTCAGCCAAGATGACAAAATACGTGAAGAACCCGGCCAGAGCTTGAATCATACCTGTGGAGAAAGCAGAAGCAAGGAGATTCAATCATCCAACTTCTTTACGCAACTGCTTTGCACCAGGGACGCAGAGAAAAGGCACTGCACAAGATGATCATTTATAGTTATACTAATAAAATATGAACTCTTACCGATCTGACCGTAGGCTATGCTAATGAGTCTTTCATTTACAAGTTTGTCAGTCTTGGGGTTTCTGGGTTGACGCTTCATGATGTCACTCTCAGCAGCTTCATAGGCCAATGAGATAGCAGGAACCTTGAAGATAAGAGGACAATGGCATTTATGCAAGAACGTGATTTGGCTGACCAATCAAAGAAATAATTACTAGTCAAGTGTGGTGCTTACCATGTCTGTTCCCAGGTCAATGCAGAGAATGGTGACGGTACCCAAAGGAAGAGGGATGTTGGCAATGATGAAGAAGAGGAAGGGGGTGATCTCTGGGATGTTACTGGTCAGGGTGTAGGCAATGGACTTCTTCAAGTTGTCAAAGATCAGACGGCCTAAAGTGGAAGACACATTTGAGAATTAAGTCTTAAAGTAATCCTTATAACTCCTCATTCAATTAAGTTTCCAATAACATCATACCTTCTTCTACTCCAGTGACAATTGAGGCAAAGTTGTCGTCCAGAAGGATCATGTCAGCAGCCTGTTTGGAAACATCAGATCCAGCAATACCCATAGCCACACCAATGTCAGCCTTCTTCAGAGCAGGAGAATCATTGACACCATCACCGGTTACGGCTACAATTGCACCCTGTGGACAAACACAAATTAATCGTACGCCATGCCACGACACGCCTAAGTTCTTGTCCTAACCAACTACGAATGCAACAAGCCATTTAGTCAATCCTTTGGTTTCTACTGCTGTTGTGTCATGCTGGGTTGCTGCACCAACAGTTCAATCTCACTGATCCAAAATCCTGCTTCTCATAGCTTTATATTAGAATTCAAATATGTTCAGTGTGGGCAGAAGTTATTTGACGCTGGAAACTGGTCAAGTTGTACTAGCCAGGTCAAGTATTTACCTCTTATCTTATCAAAACAACCTGGTGAAGTTTTGATTGATCGGAGATCGTAATGACAACTAACCTGTCTCTGGCAGCCTTCAACGATAATCAGCTTCTGCTGAGGAGAAGTTCTGGCAAACACAATTTCTGTGTGGTACTTCAAGATGTCATCTAATTGCTCAGGGGTCAGATCCTTCAGGTCACCACCATGGATAACACAAGCCTTGGCATCCCTTCAAAGAACATTACATGAAATGAAAAACTAAACGCAATAAATATCCAGACAAAAACATTCAAATCAAGGAGGAGGAACCTGTTACCTTGGGTTGACCTCATTAATAGGAATGTTCAATCGAGCAGCAATGTCTTCAACGGTCTCGTTGCCCTCAGAGATGATACCCACTCCCTTGGCAATGGCCTTTGCTGTGATTGGATGATCACCAGTAACCATGATAACCTAGAAGTGCGAAAATCAAGATGTTTCTGGTTGTTTCTTCAAGACGACAAGCAGTTATTCACAATGACTATGACGTACCTTGATTCCAGCACTCCTGCACTTTCCCACAGCATCTGGTACAGCAGCACGAGGAGGATCAATCATGGACATAAGTCCAATGAAGCACAGGTTCTCAGTGGGGAAGTTCACCTCTTCTGTATCAAACTGGAAATCCTCAGGAAACTGTTCGTCAGGAAGGTTGAAGTGGCAGAATCCTGTGGAGAATCAACATGTTGAAGGAAAGCGTAGAATGGGCATGCATAGTTTAGAAACGGCATTACAAAAAAGCAAAATTACCAAGTACTCTTTCTCCAAGGCCACCAAGTTCCAAGTATGCATTCTGGAAGGCGTCCCTCATCTCATCATCAAGTGGCTGCTCTTTTCCTTGGATCAAAATAGAGGTGCACCTGTCCAGGATTCTCTCAGGAGCACCTTTCATTACCAGCAGGTGATTGGTTTCAGTTTTATTGCTATTGATGTTCTTATGGATGGATAGCTAAAAAGGTCCACAGACAGAAAGCGTTAGACATCATAAATGTATCCAAAGACTTGCCCCAAGAAGGAGATGGCTTTACCTGGTATTTGTTGGTGGAGTTGAATGGGATCTCTGCAATCTTGTTGTATCTCTCTCTCATCTCTTTCACTGATCCACAGCAGAGCTCGATACACTTCAGCAGGGCAGATTCGGAGGCGTCACCAGCCACGTCTCTCTGTGAGAGGAAACAGCAAAGTGTGAGAACAAGGAACAGTCTGTTTGTTGCATGTTAAGAAAGACTGCTTTGATGTTCCAGCAAATGCAGTTTAATTTGAGGTAACAGTCCAACAAATTAGTCCCATTACAAAACAAGTCAGAATTGGCAGAAATTGGAGGGTGTTTACAGGGAAACACTGTGTTCCAGTCAAAAGCTCAAGGGGCTAAAACAATCCCTGGAGGCAAACAGCAGAACTAAGCACAAGCAGTCAAACATGGCTAGCAAATAGTAAACAACTCTCCAATGGCGTCAGTAACATGCAAAACTACTTTGTGAAGATCTGTCAAAAGATTTTACAGTCTGACAAAGTATCAACACAGACCTTAAGAATTGCGATACTTTCTTGCTCAGCAAGGAAGACGGCACGGTTGCACAGACCAGCGACACGTGCGAGGGCAGCCCAAGTAGCAGAGCTCCTGTCAAACGAGGTTCCACTCTGGTTCTCTGTTGTGTCTGCTTCATGAATCTGGTTGTCAAACCACATGTGAGCGACGGTCATTCGGTTCTGGGTCAAAGTTCCAGTCTTGTCAGAGCAGATGGTGGAGGTTGAGCCAAGAGTCTCCACGGCTTCCAGATTCTTAACCAGGCAGTTCTTCTTTGCCATTCGTTTGGCGGTCAGAGTTAAGCACACCTGGAAATAACATGATAACAAGATAAATAGATAAAGCGGTTTATCTTTATTTGATATTACAAATAATCCAAGCTGTTATTGTTCTGCAACTACACAACTGCAATTATTCTGGCACTTACAGTTACAGTAGCCAAGAGACCCTCTGGCACATTAGCAACAATGATACCAATAAGGAAGATGACAGCTTCCAGCCAAGAGTATCCAAGGATCAGAGAGAGGATAAAGAAGGACACGCCCAGGAAGACAGCTACACCCGTGATGATGTGGATGAAGTGCTCGATCTCAATAGAGATGGGAGTGCGACCAACTTCAAGACCAGAAGCAAGAGTGGCGATACGACCCATGACAGTGCGGTCACCAGTGTTAATGACGACCCCTCTGGCAGTACCTACAAGCAAAACAAATTCCAATGAAAATGGCTACTTTTAACAAACACAAATTTGACTTCCAAAAGGCTTCATGTTTTTGTACCTTCAACACAGTTGGTAGAGAAGAATGCAATGTTCCTGGTCTCAAGTGGGTTTTCATTGGAGAAGTCAGGAGTACGACTCTGGGGCTCAGATTCGCCAGTGAGGGAGGAGTTGTCCACCTGGAAAGGACAAGATTGCTTGTAGAGATGGAATGTGCCAATGGAGAAGACATTTCACCATGATTTAAAATGGTACTTCACTTTGCATCCATGAGCAGAAATGATGCGCAGATCAGCAGGAATTCTGTCACCACCTTTGACTTCCACCAGATCTCCAATCACAACTTCTTCAGCATTGATATTACTCTTCTCACCATCACGGATAACCAAGGCTTGCTACGGACAAAGTGGAAATTCACTTAACAACACTTAAGAAAATAAAAAGATCCTGATAATATGTAAGGATTATTGTCAGTACCTGAGGGACAAGGTTCTTGAAAGAGTCCATGATCTTGGAGCTCTTGGCCTCTTGATAGTATGAGAAACATCCAGTGATCATCACAACAGCAGAGAGCACAATACCCAGATACAACTGCACAGGATAACAGAGGAGGCATTAGGGGTACTGCTAGAACAACAATGTAATCTTAAAAGGCATACCCTTAAGAAACACAAACAGGGTTTTCTCCTTACGTTATCATTGGCAGGTTCCTCCTCGGAGGCTGCCAGGATGCCATAGGCAAGAAAACAAAGGATGGCTCCAATCCACAGGAGAGTTGAGAATCCTCCAAAGAGCTGCTTGCAGAACTTGACCCATTCTGGGGTTGTTGGAGGTGGAGTCAAAGCATTGGGTCCATCACGTTCCAAGATCTCCTTAGCACGAGCGGATGACAGTCCCTGGAGAACGAGATAAGTTAGACAATGAAGATCCAGCCTGAGAGCTTTATGCCATTACACTTCAAAAACAGTCAATCCTTAATTTCAAATCCAGTACTGAATCAGATTTACCTTGTTTAAATCAGTGCCATATTTCCTATTGAGTTCATCCAGGGACAGTTTGTGATCATCCTACAACAGTGCAAAAAAAGAACATTTTACCATCTCATCAAAGACTACTGTAATAGTTTTGCCAACAAGTGTTTTGAATCACTAAACAGACTTACCAAGTCCACCTCTTTTTTTAGTTCATCCATGTCTTTATCCTTCTCTTTCTTGCCCTTGGGCTTTGACTTTTTGCCCCCCTGCTCAGAGGTGGCTGCCAGCTCATATTGTTCTCGACCTTCCTGTGGTGGAGCAGGCAAAAGCAAACATTAAAATCTCCTGTGCATTGTCTAACAATAGTATTTTTCTTAAAATGGATGCAACTATTTAGCCTGGTAATACCAAGCTCTGCTACTTCGCTTTGCTTCGTAGACAGAGTCTGGCATGGCATAATTGAAAAGCGTGTTCTTTCTTGTGGGGGGTGGGGTGGGGTGGGGGGTGCGCGCTTGTCTGAAGTTTAAAGTCATTGGTTACCCGTAAGCCAATCACATAACGTTTGGTTATGGCGTGTGTTATGCGCATGCTCAGCCGCATCTAACTGTAAACACATGTATGATGTGAAAACAAAACCATCGAGCGAAATACCAGAGTGAACATGGCTGTGAACGACTTTTGCAGATTATGTGAAGTAAATCTACGCATCCACGGTACAATCAGCATCTACGTCACTGCTCTCAGCCCGCCCTCTGTTCGTTGATTGGCCGGCTGTTTTGAGGCCGGAGGAAAATGGGGAAAACGGTCGCTATCTCAGACTGAGTACAGAAGTGAACTGAAATTGAGCGGAAATACGAAGTCTGACGTAGTCAGGCTAGCAACTACTATATAATCTGTGAAATCAATTCAGTAATCACAAAGTGTGATGCAAGACTAACTTTTAAATGCTAACATTTATTGATGGGATTGCTTTTTGGGACAGACTTGTAAATGCACAAGAAACTGGTATTATCCAACTTATGCGTGTAAGAGATGCATGTAAAATATTAGCAAGCGGTAACGTAGTGCTGATTGCACAATCCGAATGTGTAGTAATTAACATTTAACTTGAAGGACAATTAACTAAGTGACCTCTACTAGTGTTAAGCAACAGTTCTCACAGCGGCATTCTGTGAACACAATAGGTGACTCATTGTCTAGGCAAGCACATGAGCTGTTAAATGAACCACTAAAGTATAAAGCATGTGATTGCTAGTTTGCATTTGAACCAAGTTGATTGTCATTTTCAGTCAGCTCAGTAATCAACAGGCTCTTTGTTTGAAAAACCATGTGTCAATTTACTGAATAAATATGCAATTATACGTTTTTCAGTATACTGAAAAGAGAAAGTCCACAGCATGTATGAGCACATAAAGACAGTAAAAGATAGTCTAGTTTCAGAAAATATCTAACCTACAATCTTATCTAATCAAACTACCTAACTTTGTGGCATCATAGACATAGGCCATTAACATACAACTGACATATTTGATGACTACGGATCATCTTACTAAGATATTTATCTCAGCCTGAAATCTATTTGGTTTTGGTTTTTGGCAGGTCCTGATATAAATCTGCAAGTACATCTGACTGGATATTTTTTTGCACATGAAAGCAACAGCTGATGCAAGTGGCCACAAACAAAGAACTCAACACATGTAGTGCTCAACTGAACATGACAGCTTACTTCAGCGCTCTTTCTCGTCTGCTTATGCCTAGTCATCAGGTTCAATATGCATATGCACATGTGTGTGGAAAATGTCAAAAGGTTGAAAGAAAGTGAGCCAGAGGGTGAAAGATTAATCAACCATGGCAGAACCAACTCATAAATGGTCACATTTGTGAGAGAATATTCTGTTTGGATGCTACCATGTTAATATTCTTCCAAATATTTCCTACCTTGCACATAAGCCAAAATTGGTTCGCTCATGCATATCAGTCCTATCATACTGGGACTTTGCCCTGTTGCCATTGGAAACAGAGCCACACCTCTAGACCTGTGAATAGGTTAAGTCACGTGTCATACCCAACACTCTTTGTTTCAGAAGTGGCGAATGAACAGAGGAGGGTGAAAAGAAAACATGGTGTACAAACTCCTCCACACCAGACACAGGTCAATTAGTGCTAAACTACAGCTTTTCATAAGCTCATTTCAGTTTAGGAGCACGGATAGAAAATTAACAAAAAAGTACAGTGGGGCCCAAGAGTTTGCATTTTAATACCCAACCTGACATCAAAGATTAAATTTTTTAGCATAAAGAAAAAAAAACTGTAAACTTCAGAATAAATAGAATATTCTCTCACAAATGTGACCATTTATGGTATTATACATTCATGAACAAAACCTGATGATCATGCATGATTTGAGACGTTGCAAAGAGCATCTTGATTTTCAATGAATGAAGAACATCAAAGGGTCACACGGTCAATGACACTCATTTAACTAGTCGCCTAAAGATATTAACATTTTCAAAATTCGAAAAAGTCGCAAATTACAGATTTTCAATGTAGTCTGAGACTATTGGACCCCAATGTAGTTTAAAAAAAATGTCAAGATAAACATCTATGCATTCTGGAAAGTTATTTCTTTCTCCATTCGTGGAGGAAAAGCAACGTTTTAGAATGGAGGTTAAATGCATGTTACTATACACACAGTACCAAAAAAGGTAAGGGGGCCATGAGACAGCCTGTCGGGGTCGGCAGCCTCTGTCAGATAGGATTGTCAATGACAAAAGGTCTCACTAACACAGAGTGACCGATGAATGGAAAGAATGTTAAACCCTTGAGAGAGGGAATGTCAGTCTTAGCTTATATACACACTCGGGAGAGCGACTACACAGCTGTGGTCAACACCTGATGCTGGTCCTAAAACACACCGTATACTAACATTTATGTATGAAACAATACTTTACCGTAACTTCAAAGTACCGCACAGTATAGTTTAAATACTATGTATATGAATACGGTTACATGGCATATGTTTTTGGTACCACCATACAATGCCATCTACAGTACTTTAAAAGGTTAAATTAGCACATATATATGTCAATTCACATTCTTATTTCAATATGACCCACATCGCAAAATAGACTAAATGCTGTTATTTCATTTCGGTCTTTTGTACACATAGACTACAACAACCCTGTGTCTGCAGAGGCAAGACATCTGCCCCATTGCGGTGGGATTTAATGGGGCTGGGGGCGTAGCTCAATGCACCAAACCCAGATGAAACATGCGGATGGCTGTTTGCTCTCCATCACATGAAGCATCCTGGGACTGAATGCATAATTTACATTTACACGGGTGCTCAGAGCCTCACATTAGGGAGTGGTATTCAGCTCTTATGCAATGCCACTGCATACTGGAATCATATTAGGAGATAATGAACCCCACAGGAAGCAAATCATAAGAGTATGACTGAATGAGACAAGAGAAATGGAAATTTAAGCATATGAGATATTTTACAGCGATTAATATCCATTCACCTTGATTACAAGACACACAAAAACGATGCCCCCATTTATTTTAAGTCAAGCATTTGTTGAACCTACTCAGCCTGAGATAAAGATGACAAACAGAAACTAGTCCGCTAACACGAGACAACTTTATCGTGTCAGCTACACCCTCAAATGTGACATGGTTTACTTGGCGTTACTGTACGGTCAGAGACAAAACATGAACCACAACATCACGCCATTCCATTTGTACTTCAAATAGTTAAACTACCCGTCGCGTTCATTTAGAGGTTTTTGAAACTATCTCGTAGTTTTAAATGTAGCAGTTTGACGAAATAGCTCGTGGTAAATGGGAGTTAACTGTTTATCTTTTGTAGGAGTTGCATGAATAGTGATTTTATGGTTAAACGATACATTGAGGTTTTCAGTATACGGGTCGTTTAAAACGAGCAATACACGTGCTGGTGTTTTGTTGAAATAAAAATGTGGAGTATTTTTTTAAATACACACCTCTTTCATCTGGAACGTTTTAAAGGGATATTTAGACTCTTAAGTGGATGTATGTCAAGATTTTGAAACAATGTATCTACACCGAATATTTAAACTAAGCGCGGCGTTCCATTTCGACGTTTACGCGGTTAAATTGTTACAATGTATCTCGAGGTTTCGTTAGTCAGAAACACGTTGTCGGCCAAGCTAGATGTAAAGTAAAGGTAAAAAGCTGAAGATTTTTTTTCTCAGAGCTGCTAAACGTGAGGGTTACACACTTAGCTGTTCTCTTATTAGTTCAGCAATATAAAAGTCACGAGACTGACTTTTTTTGCTTCGACAAACAGGCCGTGCAACATCGCGGCCATATAGGAGGAAGTTTGTCTGCTACATTCCTGAAATCTTTGTACTGAACCAAGAAAGTCTTAAAGGGGTGCTTGACTCTCTTTTAAAGCCACAGACCTAAAACCTGTTGCTCCATCCGAGAATACAGACATTATATGGTTTAGACGAACCCTCGCGCACATTTCATTCATTTAAACCAACTAATTTGAATATTCGAACTGCGGAAGTCTCGCGCTCTGGGAAGCCATTTGGAACTCTTTACCAAAACATTCGAATTACTTTGAAACAACCTGTTTGAACACGGACATTCCAAAACAGCCTTTAAACATTAAACGACAAAACACGTTCACACTTACTCCTCGTCCCATTTTGCTTGTTTTGGTTAAAAACGACCACCTGAGTTTCCAAAAGAAAAATCCAAGTTTTCTTTAAAAACAACAAATTAAAAGTCCCCAATCCCGTTTCCTTTTTATTCGGGGCTGTTTTTCCTTGGTCACCGCTGGACTTGTCGTTCAACCCGGACACGCATCCAAGCCGCGTTACAGTCTCTGAACATTCAATGCTTATATATACAGTGGGGTTTTTCACTGTGACGTCTGCCCGGATTGTCATGGTAACGCGGAGGAAAGGGGCGTGGTCTGCAGGGGAGGCTAGATCTGGCCTGGGGGATTGTGTCAGACTTTTACCTCTGAACTTTGATCACGTTGAAAAAATGCCCATGAATCTCTTCTCCATATCAGAGTGAAGATACTATTTTTGTTTTATCTTATCTTTATGAAATGCCGGTGGTATATAAGTACTTATAAGTACCCTTGAAATCTCTTGAAAGTTACTACCCTGTTAGAAAATCCAGTATGAGATTATAGCTGTTTTACAGCATGCTTTCTAACTGGTAGTCAGGTTCATTATATTCAGATTTTAACCTTTGTGGGAATTTTTTGGGGATTTACTAAACTATACATTTTTGGAAAGGTTATTGTATAAGGAGGCAGAAAATCAATGTTTGCATTTGCTCAGATGTCTATATGGCGGCCATATTGAAGTTAAAAAAAATGGCCGCCATAAAATGTAAAATTGTAATATCTCGACTTCTGAATAAACTGGAATGTTGATTTTTACTGCTAAACTCACACTGTAAGGGTCAAGGAATCCAATGGTGCTAGTTACACTTTACCATATTGACCCTTCGATGCATGAGTAGGAAAAAAATGAGTAGGAAAATGTGGTTGTTTCCTTGCAATATCTTTGTAATGAAAAGTTATGATTTCATATTCCAGCTGTTCTTCAAAAAAATATTTTTTATATCACTCATTAAAACATTTAATATTTATTTTGGGAATTACAAAGACATGCACATTGCAAACCTACTAGAAAGGGTTCTGAGAGTGATCCACACACAAAGTAGTTCCTGTTGAAAGATTTTATTTGCAGTGATGTTTTGAGCCAATTGCCCTTCCTCAGACTTGCTATATCAGACTACAGAGCATCTAACACATGTATAGTAAGCATTATTTTCATTTTACCTCAGAAAATATGTTATACATTTCAACAACATATTCATACATATATGACTACAGCTAACTAAGCTAGCTAATATTACTGTATAGTGTGTGTCATATATGACTTTTGCTCCTCAGACTTCTGATATACTGGGATAGTTGTTTTGGAACACACAACATATTATATCAGCTGTGTCATCCCTCAAGAATATTGTTTTACAGAGCATCTGGTACATGTATAGTAAGTAGCATATTATCTTAATTTTTTACCTCAGAATGTCATATTCCAACAACATATACATTTATGACTGCTGCTAACAGGTTGCTAACATTACTGTATAGTGCGTGTCAGTGTCATAAATGACGATTGTTTGAAAGAGTATTTTTTCCCCTACAAATTAGCCTACTTTATTGTAAGCTAACACTAGCTAAACTAGCTAGCTAATATTAGGCTACTGTATGTACGAGTACATCAGGATTTATGGGAAGTGTTCCCGGTTCCCGTTGACCTAATCTATGCAGCCTTTAGTGCTTTAAGTAAGTAATCAGCACTATTTTAAAATTTATACGATGTTTAATAGGGAGCCAATGCAGTCTTGGCAGAACTGGGCTAATATGGTCATATTTCCTGGTTCTAGTAACAACTCAAACTGCGACATTTAGGTCCAGCTGTAGTTTGTTTATTAAGCGTGCAGGGCAACCACCCCGTAGAGCATTACAATAATCTAGCCTTGATATCATGAATGCATGAACTAATTGTTCCGCATTTGTCAATGAGAGCATATGCCGTAATTTAGATATATTTTTAAGATATATTTAAGAAGGGGTATGTCAAGCTGAGGAGTCCATTAGCTGGAAGCAGTGCATTTTCTGCCAGTCTGATGATAAAAAGAAAGGAGTCCTGGTCTAACACCCTAGATTAGAGTCCTATATGGTCTCATTCTTCAGGTAGTTCAAGAGAGGGCCAGTTTGAATGATGGGAACTATGTCCAAGTACAAAGGTGACTGCAAAACTGCACACCAGAAACAGTGTGCACAGAGAAGGCAGTCTGGCATCGCTCCTGTCACTCAAGTGCAACTAATAAGGTTGAAATACAATGTGCAAGAGACCACAATGCACATGCTTTAGCTACAGAACACTACACTGCCAAAAAGCGTGGACAGAAAAGAAGAAGCACAGAAATGGCTGAGCCAGACCCCTCAACATCTGGTTCTTCATTGCCATTCACACAATCCCATACAAATCCACTGGATAAGTGATGGCATCTCTTCTGCAAACATAGGGCAGAAAGTGACTAGCTCCCTCCAACACTTGGAGCTCTGAAGCAGCACATCTTGAGAGTCCATGCCCAAACAAGAGTATGGGCACAGGCAGCTAGCCTGGTCCTACCAGACTCTCATAAATTTTATTTGTACAGAGAGTCTGGCCACTCTCCATTGACAAGCGTTAACTTCCTTGAAGGCGGGTACTCTGTTGAAGTTTAAAACTATTGGCTAACGTTTGGTCGTGACGTATGTCTACAACTCAAACTAGCGCACCTCAACGTCATCGTTCTCAGCCACTCCCTCTGTTCGCTGATTGGACCGCCAAAAATTTGGCCGGAGAAAACCCAAGAATATACCGCAAACCCAGACGGAGTACTGAAGGAAAATTAAAATTGAGCGAAAGTACGTAGGAGGGCGGAGCCAGGCTAACAGGCAGCCATTGCTCTGCAGGATCCACAGCTAGATCCTCTGCAAAACGGATACTTCAAACACTCGCATGCTCAAACCAGTGACCACAGAGGTCCTCCCAGCCCCAAAGGCCATCCTTGAGTTGGTTCAATGCTAGTGTAAATCTGACTGCTCTTCTGGGAGGTGCTCCTACAGAGCTAAGGACTTAGCCTGTACTGACATGTGTCAGTGCAGCAGCCAGTGCCAGAATGATGACGCTTCCCAAGCCGTGATGTATGAAAGCGATGATGATTATGAGAAACTGTCTAACTAAAAAGGTTGCTTAATCATGTCGATAGTTCACGAACATCCATGTTTTACATTAGCGAATTTTAAACTCTTCAATAAAAGGAACTCTGAGATATCTGACCAACTGCTTGTGATGTTAAGTCTTTTTACCCAAATTGTGGATGTATTTCAATGGGATGATACAAAAACATGGTTTTTGAGGAACATGAAATATTAAATGCAAACAATTTTTCATTACAATGATATTGCAAGAAAACAACCACACCGGGTCATTTTTGACCCACTTATGCATCTATGGGTTAATGTGGCAAAGTCTTGTAGCTTTGTAACTAGCACCATTGGATTCCCTGACCCTGAAAATGTGGGTTTAGCAGTTAAAATCAACATTCCAGCTTATTCAGAAGCCGAGATATTACAAATTAAAGGTTTACGGCGGCTATTTTTTTTTAATTCAATATGGCCGCCACATAGACATCTGGGCAAATGCAAACATTGATTTTCTGACTCCTTATACAATAACCTTTCCAAAAATGTATAGTTTAGCAAATCCCCCAAAAATTCCCACAAAAATATATAGTGAACCTGACTATGGTCAGAAAACCAGTTAATCTATGATTTTCCATCTACATGGTTGCATGCAAACCTGGTTTAAAATGTGTTTAAAAGTATTAAACTGTTTACTTACTATTAACAGTTAAAAAGAATTGAACTATTTACTGTTAAACTATTAACATGGCCTTCTACTTGTGGTATGTGCTTAGAAAAGTGAATGTATGATGTTAATCAGTATAAAAATCACGACTTGCTTGGTTTTTCATTGTCTTATAGCCTACATACTAGTGCAATTTTGTTAAAAAAATACATTTAGCAAATTAAAAAGATTGTGTTCACTGTAAATAATGTGAATGTTGTTGCATTTACTCATTTAAATGGGTTAATATAGTATTAAGATACCATACACTAATTTGAGCTCAATTTGTCAGGCTATTTTTGATCTTATTTCATGGTCATTATGTATGTTTTTCAGGATTATCTTCATTAGAGGGATTATGCTCATTAAACACACGTATAGTGTGTGTTGATGATGGAAATTGACCAGTTGAAATGGTGCCTGTTGGAGACTGCATCTTCAAAGTAGGGGAGCTAAAAATATCTTGAATTTTATTTACAAGCTGTGGGCTCTAGCCTATAAATGTGTTGTCATGGAAACTATCATGTCACCCCCCTAATTTTAGACTTGAAGCACGCCCTCTAGTGACAGTAGTGAATTCTGATGCGCCTGATCACGTGCTGTGCCTTTGTTTCTTTGCTGAAATGTCAATAAAGCATATTTTAAATTCTTGTTGCTTAGTTAACGTTTGCTTTTTAGATAGATTGGTATTGGCAATTAATGTGTTGAAACTGAGCATTTGAGAGGAATTTTAAAATGTGTCAGATTGAGATAAATCACTAGTAAGCCCAATAATGTCATCATCACAAGTGTTTTTAATCATGATGGAATATTGCATCAGTTTCTATTGTTCTTAAATTAAACTGATTACAGTTACTGGAGACTGCCACTACCGTTGGTGTTTTGAAGTTGGTGTTTTGTTTTGAACTGAAGAAGACATACAGTAGTTTAATTAATCAATAAAGTGATTAAAGCAATTTTCCTATCAGTAATGTGATTTTTCTGGTTTTGCATTTTATGTCTCTGTGAGGTTCATTATTTGATGGTTGGCTTCAGTGTACACTCTTAAAAATGTTCTTTATTGGCATCGTTTGTTCCATGGAACCCCTAACGTTTCTTTATAACGAAAAAAGGTCCTTTAGTTTATTAAAATGTTTTTATGCTTAACTCTTAAAAATAAAGGTTCCATAAACTGCAGGGATCCATAGAACAATAATTTTTGGTTACAGAAAGAACCTTTCAGCGATCAGTTCTAAAAATAACCTTTTTTTTTTGCTCTTCCTAAGTGTGAAGTGCATTTTAAAAATCTAAAGAACCTTTTTCAAAATAAAGAACTTTTTATGGAATGGAAAGATTCCATAGATGTTAATGGTTCTTCATTACTACGGAGCTCCTAAAGGGACATGGTGATGGGAAAAAAAAAAAAAGATGGGAAGAGAAATAATAAGTCAATGCTTTTGCGATCTTTACGTCTTTGCGAGTGAAAGCAATGTTTCTCGGCAGCTCACAAAAGTTTTTTGCGAGGGAACACAAACTTTTGCGGGGGAACGCAAAATGGTTTGCGAGAGAACGCAAAAGCATTGACAAATATTTTAGGGGCTCCATAAGAACCTTTATTTTTAAGAGTGTAGGTAAAAAAATTATCTTTTAAGAACTGTTGACTGAAAGGTTCTTTGGTGAACCAAAACCAGTTCTTCTATTGCATCACTGTGAAAAAAAACCCTTTTGGAACCTTTATTTTTAAGAACAGAGACACAATGCTCACAGTCAATACTCTTAGGTTACCAAGAACTATAAAAAGAAAATGAGTGGGTGAAATCATGCTATCTTCCTCATATAAATCAACACTTCATCTTGCATCTTTTCAGATTCATAGAGCACATTGAAGACACAAAACCAAACTCAATAAGTTCACAGGTTTATTGATTGAAAATGACCAGATTGTGTATCATTTTGAAAATATCAAAACGAATGTCTTCTTGCATGTGTTTGCGACATAAAGTCTTCTTGTTTCAGTAGTATGTTTCTTTTTCCACCCAGCCTGAAACAAAACAGCACAGATATTAGAGCCAGTTCATTCTTAATCTCTCAAAGCACTGAAAAACAACAAAACGCTGTTAGGAAAGTTATCAGAAGTCCCATTCAAAATCCAGCGTTAACAGATACTTTAGCTTTAAAATGAAAGCAAACATAGTTGATATCAATGTCGAAGTTTGTTATTACCTCCTGGGCTCCGCCTAAGGATATATCTTCTAGCTTCATCATATACGAAGATGAGCAGCGAGTATGGGAAGGCACAGAACCACCAACATGGTCTAAATCATAATAACAATGTTAGGTGGTTAATGGTTTTCCAAAGTGCTATATGTTATAAAAATAAAAAATAAAGAAAAAAACCTACTTGAGAGGATACATTCTCAAAGCAACGTCCATGCCTGGGCAATAGGACAGGAACGCTGCCAGAGCAGTTTCTTCAAACAGTCCAAAGATAAGGATTTTGTTTCTATGAAAGAAAAGTGGTGAACATTATGGCATGGCCTTTTAAAATAACACATATTACACACGTTTATTTCTGGAACCCTTTGTTTACATACCTCATTCCCTGCTGTACAATGGAATTCCTTCTGGTTTTACAGATGATTAGATCAGCCCACTGCACAATCACAATACTGGCAAAGAATGCCGTATGGCATGTGAACTCCACAATCTTTCTGCGCTCATACGTCTAGGAATATAAACAGATGAGCAATATTAACATGATTGATAATTCACATTTGCAGACATCCCCCCTCTCCCGTAAGGTCCGGGACTCTCACGCATATTGATCTATTGCAAATTATATACAAGATCCCTGAAATCGAGCATGAGAGAGAGAAGCCCTGTTTCCACTCAGTATTACCAAGACAGCAACATAGTGTCGGCCCAGATCCTGGCCACATC
The DNA here is from genome assembly GCF_964197995.2 of Scardinius erythrophthalmus. Taxonomy (NCBI): domain Eukaryota; kingdom Metazoa; phylum Chordata; class Actinopteri; order Cypriniformes; family Leuciscidae; genus Scardinius; species Scardinius erythrophthalmus. The sequence goes on along the minus strand of NC_138223.1, from coordinate 2,608,621 downwards.
TGGTACTTGTGGATTCTATGTGTACCAGATTTGGGCCGGATCTGGGCGAAACTGTCACGGTCTCGGTAAGGTGCATTTTTGGTGATCCAATCACTATTGGTCAGCCAAGAAATATCACCATTTTCACCTGGTATTATCGGAATTTTTTTTTTTGCTAGGTGGGACGTCTGCATTTGTTGTTTAATACATGTTTTTGATTTATAGAGCTGTGACACCTACCCATTGCTGGCCATAGCTGTCTTCCAGGTCGTTGAGATACTTATCATCCCAGTTGACTCGAATTCCTATTAAATCGGAGGGCAGGAATCCGTTCTCGGCAAGAATTACAAAGTAGGCAAAGAACCCTGCAACTGCTTGCATCATACCTAAAAATATGTATGATGACATTAAAATTTAAGTTAGGAGGGTCTGACAATAATTGTGTATAACCTGCAATTAAATGCAAATTTGCAAATGTTTGTTTGTTGTATGCATTTATGTAATACTTAGTATTTATTTTTGAAATTGTAGTGCATTCCATTTTAATTAAGTTATTTAGATATTCTTTAAAAAACAGTAGGTAGCGCTGTTGATAATTAGCAATTACGAAGTTTCGTTGACAATTTTAATGTGCTAAAGATATAGCTACCCTTCCTGGTTGTGCTTCATGAAGCCGTGGTTTACAGTGAATTTAGAACAGCTAAGCTTCGCTCCGCGTCGTGCCTCACAACGCCATAAATTCACTGTAAACCAATGCTTCTTGGGGCTTATTGCTTTAGGGTGTGTTCACACGTGTAGTTTGGTTCGCTTGGTTTGTTTGGTCTGGACCAAAAAAACATTTAGTCCTGGTCTGCCTAGCATTCACATTGGCACTTCAACGTTGAACCTAAAGATACCGACTCTAAAGGCATAGGGATGTCGTATTTCGAGATGGAACTTACCGAACATCCAAAACAATGCTGTGTGCTGGACTAAATGTGCTCGTTGTATGTGCAATTCAACTGATGGTATTTTGACAAGCTGAGAACTCGCAAAGAGCTTATAAAGTGTGTAAAGGCATCCAAAACAACAGGAATCCCTCTGTCACACACACAAATGAAGATCTGCTGCGATGAGACGTGGTTCTAATGCCTGTACTGAACTGTGATGGGCAACATCACGACTATGACGAGAAAAAACAGGTAAGCTTGAGCATTCTGTCCTTGTTAGGGTCCTTGTGACATTTGATCCGTGTTGCATTCGTATTTCTGTCGAACCACACCAGAGTTCGTTTGGAAGTGGAGCGAGACCCATCTTTTCAACAGTCTCGGTCCTCTTGTTTGGTGCGCACCACGGTTCGGATGGCAGTGTTCACACTTATTCAAATGAACAGCACTAACACAGCAATCGCACCAGGGTTCGTTTTAATCGAACCAAACATGCAAAGTGTGAACACACCCTTAATAAGTAACAAAGACTGCTGCAATGCATTAGTACCATCAAAGGTGTGTTTTGCTTATTGGTGATATTTTGTATGTTGAGCATCCATGCTAATTCATTTAAATGCTATGGTTAGAGTAAAATAGTTAACACTATTTAAGAACAATAAAGTTATTTTTTAAAACCAGGTCAATGAATGAACATAGAGCTAACAGGTATAAACATCTGCTTAGAATAACCATGCTCTTACCGATTTGACCGTAGGCCATACTGATTAGCCTTTCATTCACCAGTTTATCTGTTTGAGCGTTTCTGGGTTGTCTCTTCATGATGTCACTTTCAGCAGTTTCGTAGGCCAATGAGATAGCAGGAACCTGTGGAAACATTGAAAAACAAATCAAATGCAATGCAAGTGCAATTTCATTCTATGCATCCATTCATTGCCAAGATAAGGCCACATTTCCTGTTTGGGATGCTATTAATTGGCATCACCATACGATTATCTGAGAAAAAGCTGGGGAGGATCTGTAAGTTGGTTTATTTTAAAGATGGTGGAAACCATGATCCAATGAAGAAAAAGAATAACACTGTTCAAAGTTATTAGCAAAAATAAGTCAAACGATGAGCTGTTGGGTAAGTTAACTTAACATGGTTAAGTCTCTTCGATCAACTGAGCTCACAATGCTTTTGAGAAATGCAGCCCAGATTGTTTATAGAGATGCAAAGAGAATTCAGTTTTGCTGTAAAGTAGCTCTATACAATAGTATCATTGTTCAGCAGAAGTCAGTTCAGTGTTGATTCAGTTCAGTTCAATATCTGTAAAGTTAATCAATTAAGAAATTAGTTCAGTTCGACTGCAGAAAACAATCATGTCATCATCCAGCTCAGGTCAACTCTCATCCAAATGATCAATCAGTTCACCAAATTTCAATACGTTTTACCATATGGCTCTAAGGCTGCCAACCCAAAGACGAAGAGGAAAACTAATCTATACAACAGTTGCATATGCACCTTCAATGCTTGACACCCCTGATTCTCATCCTGAACAATATTCTACAAAAAAAAATGTGTCCTTTCACCTACCATGTCTGTTCCCAGGTCAATGCAGAGAATGGTGACTGTGCCCAAAGGTAGAGGAATATTAGCAATGATGAACAAGAGGAAAGGTGAGATTTCAGGGATGTTACTGGTCAGGGTGTAGGCAATGGACTTCTTCAAGTTGTCAAAGATCAAACGTCCTAAAATTGAAGACACATTTGAGAAATAAGTCTTAAAGAAACCTTAATAATTCCTCAGTCAATTAAGTTTCCATTAACATGTCATACCTTCTTCTACTCCAGTGACAATTGAGGCAAAGTTGTCGTCCAGAAGGATCATGTCAGCAGCCTGTTTGGAAACATCAGATCCAGCAATACCCATAGCCACACCAATGTCAGCCTTCTTCAGAGCAGGAGAATCATTGACGCCATCACCGGTTACGGCTACAATGGCACCCTGATAAGAGCAAAAAATCCATTAAAATGGTCCCTGTTGGGTAAAATCATCTACGATCAACTAGGATTAGATAGATAACTCTCTGGCGGTACCTGTCTCTGAAAACCTTCCACAATGATCAGCTTTTGTTGAGGAGAAGTTCTGGCGAACACAATTTCTGTATGATGTTTCAGAATATCATCCAACTCGTCTTCACTCATATTCTTCAGTTCTCCACCATGGACCACACAGGCCTTAGCATCTCTAGAGGCACACTTTGTGTTAGCAGACATCTAGAGTAAATGCAAAACGTGTTGTCCATAAAGTTTTTGTTTGAGATACGAGTTTACCTTGGATTAACCTCTCCAACAGGGATATTCAATCGAGCAGCAATGTCTTCCACAGTCTCGTTGCCTTCTGAGATGATACCAACACCCTTTGCAATAGCTTTAGCTGTAATTGGATGGTCACCAGTAACCATTATAACCTGTAATAGAAGATTCCGAATTAACATTTGATTAACTGAATGTCACTGCAACAAGAGCACAAAGGTGCAACATATTCAAACTGTGGATCTTGAATCAAGAACAACATCTTGATTCAAGACCCTTTACAATAGCCTTAGCTGTAATTGGATGTTCACAAGTAACCTGCGATAGAAGATATAATGCTTGATCATCTGATTAATTTACTTTAATACAGGTACAATATAATCAAGCCATCAGTCTTGAATCAAGGTGAAGCAACACCTTGATTCCAGCACTCCTGCACTTGCCCACAGCATCTGGTACAGCAGCACGAGGAGGATCGATCATGGATATAAGGCCAACAAAACACAGGTTCTCAGTGGGGAAGTTCACTTCATCAGTATCAAATGCAAAACCCTCAGGAAACTGGTCATCAGGGAGGCAAAAGTGGCAGAAACCTTTGAGAAAGAACACAATCACTAGTGTGCATAGTCATAGTTTTTTATGGCACATGGAACTTCATAAGGTGGCTTTACCCAGCACTCTTTCTCCAAGACCTCCGAGTTCTACATAAGCATTTTGGAATGAATCTTTCATTTCATCATCCAACGCCTGCTCTTTTCCTTGAATTAAAATGGAGGAGCATCGATCCAAGATTCTCTCAGGCGCTCCCTTCATTACCATCAGGTGCTTAGACTCTGAGGAATTGATATTCTTGTGGATTGAGAGCTGGAAAAAGCAGATTAGGTGTTGTTAGGGCGACCAGCCAAATCTGCAAATCTCCAAAGAATACATTAACAAAAAATACCTGATATTTGTTGGTGGAGTTGAAAGGGATTTCAGCAATCTTTGTGTACTTCTCTCTCATTTCAGTGACTGAACCACAGCACAGCTCAATACACTTCAACAAGGCAGACTCTGAGGCATCACCAGCTGTTTCTCGCTGCAAAAGATTGATTAAATTATTTTACTAATAGAGTCTTTACAAACATATATTTACTGCTGGACCTCTAAAAGTCACTCTAATGTAAAACATCTAGATATTTCCTTAAATATCCTAAAGTTATAAATATTGAGAAACTCAAGCACACCTTAAGAATTGGGAGATGGCTCTGATCAGCAAGGAAGACGGCACGATTGCACAAGCCAGCAACACGTGCAAGAGCAGACCAAGTAGCAGAGCTCTTGTCAAATGATGTTCCACTCTGGTTCTCTGTTGTGTCTGCTTCATGAATCTGGTTGTCAAACCACATGTGAGCGACGGTCATTCGGTTCTGGGTCAAAGTTCCAGTCTTGTCAGAGCAGATGGTGGAGGTCGAGCCAAGAGTCTCCACGGCTTCCAGATTCTTCACCAGGCAGTTCTTCTTTGCCATTCGTTTGGCAGTCAGAGTTAGACACACCTATATGAAGTTACAAATTCAGCAATCATTTTTGGATCTCAAGTGTTCTAGAAAAGAATTTGAAAAGTAGATACAGTTGACTAAACAAGAAGCATAACGAAAGAAGCACCCTGACTTACAGTTACAGTGGCAAGGAGACCTTCAGGTACATTAGCGACAATGATTCCAATCAGGAAGATGACAGCTTCCAACCAACCATATCCAAGAATCAGAGAAAGAATGAAGAAGGACACGCCCAGGAAGACAGCTACACCAGTGATTATGTGGATGAAGTGCTCGATCTCTTTAGCAATAGGTGTTTTTCCACCATCCAGGCTGGAGGCAAGAGTGGCGATGCGACCCATGACGGTGCGGTCACCGGTGTTGATGACAATCCCTCTGGCAGTACCTATTGAATATTGTAACTTTTAATTACATAATTAGGGGTTCAAGCACATCGCTCTGAAACCCAATTGTATTGTTAGAATTTCCAAGGATCAGTATTCTCCCCTAAAAGTGATCGGGCAGACCAAACCATAAGTTGTAAGGACTTGAATCTTTGAGGGATAGTAGTACTTACCCCATCTACAACGTCACCAAAGCTTGCCCCAATCAGCCTGATCAAAAGTACGGAATGGCTCATTACTCCTAAACCTTTTGTCTCAGGCTCAAGTGTCTTATATCGTTGTAATCCTTGATCCTCGAATCCAGATTCGATTGACACCATGGCGAAATTTTCGGGTATTTTGGATTTTTAGAAAAATCTACTTTTGCAAAGTAGTCCTTGGTTTTACGCCCAATCGGAGCCAAACCAGTGCATAACGATTCTCTGGAGTCTGATTGTAAATAATTACAAAAAAATGTCGGAATTTCAATTCACGTCAATTGGCTACTTTTACTAAAACGGCTATCCCTCTTGAACGGAATGAGATAATTTCATCAATCTTGGTACACCTACCTATGTATGGGCTCAGTCTGTGGTCATGTGTAATAGGACGCAGTGACTGGCTAATAAAAACACAAAAATGACAATAGCTACACAACTGTCAGAACAATTGAAAACTGCCATGCGGTGTCTTTGTCAAAGGTGCCGCAGTTGTCTACGAGGACATTCGCATATCTCAAAAACATGGCCACCGTCGGCCAATGATGTTTGAGCATCTGTCAGACAAGGTTAATGTTTTGTCCTTGTCTGTTAATGTTTTGGTTCCAATCGGAACGAAACTCGCTGGGCCTGTTTGACCCACGGCCCTAGAGGCCCAACTTTCCATCAAGAACAACCACTGTCAATCGAATTGTTCATTAAATATTGGAGATTATTTCAAAAACCAACTTTCACGAACTAGTCCTAGATTTTTGGCTCAACCTCGCTAACTGTTAAAAAGCTTTAAAAACATATATTTGCTTAGTAATTTCCCTGTTTTTGCTTTAAATGGTATTTTCCATCTATGAAAAATAAAACATAATACCTTTATAGGCATGTGCTTCTGTCATTGTTTTTGTTATCCAACAAACTTTAGCTGTCTTATCATTGTACCTTCAACGCAGTTGGTAGAGAAGAATGCAATGTTTCTGGTTTCCAGGGGATTTTCATTGGAGAAGTCAGGAGCACGAGTCTGGGGTTCAGATTCACCAGTGAGTGAAGAGTTGTCCACCTGCACAGAAGGAAGGAAGATTTCCATGTATATCCATGTTGGTCCAGGCTTGTTTATGCTGGTTAGCACTGGTTTGGTGTTGGTCTAGCTCAGGGGTGTCCAATGCTGTTTTACCTCTATACATTGGCCCACCAGGAGCAGGTTTGGACACCCCTGGTAGACCAGCATAGACAACCTGTTCACCAACAAAACCTTGGTTGACTTGCATAATAACTAGGGATGCACAATATATCAGCCACCATATGGGTATCCGCCGATATATGTTATCGTTATCGGCCATATAAGAAAATCTGGCTGATATATCAAAGCCGATAAACAATGGATTATTTCCTTTAGCTGAGATACTTCAGATCCGCACTGTTCGCCATGATGGTTTAATTTGAATTGCTTGAAATATGATTGGAATCACTTCAAAGAAGGAAAATACAGTTCTGTGCACCCCAAGTCTGTCATATAGGCTACATATAATTATAATAAGAACATTATAATTGTGTGCTTGGGACATGGCTTTTAATGGTGAGACTTCAGGCTCTAAAAAACTTTATAAAAATTTGGATTTAGATTTAGCGGCCAATATATCGATTATCAGCTTTCAAATATAAATAATTATCGGTTATCGGTATCGGTATCGGACAAATTTTTTATATCCGTGCATACCTACTGGCAACCAGTTAGACAAAAAAAAATCGTTCTGGTTATGCTACTTAAGAAGCCTGGTTGCTGGCGACCAGCATTCAAAACACAACATATCTATGCCAGTCTTTTCAACAGTATAGGAGTATGTTACTTTTGTCATTCTAATGAGCTTTAGGTCTTACCTTGCATCCATGTGCAGAGATGATACGAAGATCAGCTGGGATTCGGTCTCCACCTTTGACCTCCACAAGATCTCCAGCGACGACCTCCTCAGCATTGATGTTCTTTTTCTCTCCATCACGCACAACCAGGGCTTGCTACAAAACCAGAATGTATTAAAACGACTAGTTTTTTTGTGAGAGCTAAAATGTCTATCAGAATAATTTTTGAATTCCAGTACCTGAGGAACAAGGTTCTTAAAAGATTCCATGATCTTAGAGCTCTTGGCTTCTTGGTAGTATGAGAAGCATCCTGTGATTATGACAACACCAGCAAGCACAATCCCCAGGTAAAGCTGCAAAAATTATGCAATACAAACAAAGAAGTGATGTTTGTTGAGATATTAACTATTTATGCATAATTAAGAGAAGACCATTTTTGCTCCATAGTACATTGTCATTTGCGGGTTCGTCTTCGGAGGCAGCCTGGATTCCATATGCCAGGAAACAAAGGATCGCTCCAATCCACAGCAGCGTTGAGAACCCACCAAAGAGCTGTTTGCAGAACTTGACCCATTCTGGAGTCGTAGGAGGTGGGGTCAGTGCATTCGGCCCATCCCGAGCTAAGATCTCCTTTGCACGGGAAGAAGACAAGCCCTGCCAAAAATGATTAAAAAAAATGAGTCAATGAGTTGTCGTAGGGTAAGCAAACTCAAAAAATAAAATAAAATAAAATAAAATGAACATAAATATGAGACTCCAGGTAGATATTGTGTAATAACTGAAAGGGGCATGCTGTCCTTGAGCCGTTGGAGTGAACTGAAGGTCAAGGTAGGGCAGAGGGTTTGGTCCAGGTAGGGGCGGAGCTAACAGTCGGACACTACCCACTGCCCTATGTCCGGGTTTGCTTAGGACAGCTCGAATAATATTAGGCACATAGGTTTCAGATCCATAGTTACATAAGTTGCAAGTGCCTGAATTAGAATATTTCCATTACAATTTATAATCTTCTGTTTCCAATACATATAATCTGCTGTTTCCAATACATAACAATTTACTGTTTTGCCTTGAACATGTCTTCTGTGATCTGGTTAACATCTTACACAGACGTGTAGGGGATATATACATATATATATTAAAAAAAAAAAATGTTTGAGTAAAAGCGCTTTGATTTGACAGAAAAGAGCTTAATATTACATAATTTCAATGATTTTTTTATTCAGGTTACTAGCTGTTCTTTAAAGGTAGATGATAACAATAATCATTTATGCTCACCTAATTAGATAAAAGATGCATATAAATTATTTTAGATGCAATAAGTTTTCCCAAAAGTGTCACTAAACTCACCCTGGTCAGGTCAGTGCCGTATTTGCGGTGAAGCTCGTCCAGCGTCAACTTGTGGTCGTCCTGTGGAAATGAAAAGATCCTTGAAATCTCAGTTCCCCACATTATGATTAAATGGAGTGTTAAAAGTATGTTAATGCAATGTGTATTTTCTAAATGCACGTATATACACACCAGATCCACTTCTTTTTTAAGATCGTCCATGTCCTTCTGCTTTTTTTTCCCCTTTTTTGGCATTTTGGCTCCATCCTCTGAAGTTGCCGCCAATTTGTACTTGTCATTCCCCGTCTATCAAGAATAACAATACTTTGCATAAGCAATAAACACATTGCTGATTTAAAAAAAGCAGAGCATGAGATAAAATAAAAAACACAACAAATGGAGCAACAAGAGTAGGAAAGCAAACTGCCAGTATAATAAAATATGGTCCACTCACGCCAAGCCCCATTTTCCTCGATTATTCCAAATCAAAATGTGTGGATTTTAGATGTCGTCGTTCTCCTGATAGCCTCTCCGGAGACAAAAAGCTCCTGTGTGTCCAAGCCAGGTTCACAAAATTTATACCCCGCCAACTCACCTGTTTCAAGGAGGAGTTTGAGGAGATTAGGGAGGAGTTTGGCTGCTGTCATCGAGCTTTAACATTTATTCAACCTTCATCCAAACAGGTAGGTCATGTCATTGACACCAAGATGAGGAACTATAATAATCTATAATAACTACAAGACCTGTGGTAGTTTACACAACAATTTACTAGTATTTAAAAAACCTTCCCTGTGCACTGATTTGTCTTCAACATGAATCATTTATTTGCCGATGATCAGGCACCAGCTTATTTTTATGACCTTTGGCCACTGCTCCATTTCCAAGGTAAGTGATGAATGACTGAGTAAATTGTGTCCGTTGGCATTCAACACCCAGTAATAAATCTGATAGATCAAACTACGTTTGCACACGGCCACAAACGTATCTCAAGAATTCTGAATGTGAGTTTTGCATAGGCTTTGTCCGTGTTTTGTAAACGGCTCGCAATCTTTTCTCTGTCAACAGTGGATTAAGTTGAGTCCATATTTACGCTTTTCAACAGCTTAGCACCACTTATATGTCGGTGAGCATGGTTTGCACATTTCCTTTTGAGTTTGCATCCATTTGTTTGGTAAATAGTCCAGGAAAACCAGGAGCAGCTGGAGCCTGTTAATGACAGCATGCCTTAGGAAGAAGGGGATGAAGTGTGCAGATATTCAAGGTGAAAAGAGGGTTGTGGGAAAGTCAACAGTGACGATCGGCCTTTCTGACAGTCGCAGAAATCCATTTTAGTGGTTACATTTTAATATTTATTTCCTTATAGGTCTGGCACTCATTAACTTGATTGGATCATGAAATGGGGCTTTAAAATAGATACCTAACCTGTTTTAAAGACGCAGTCCAGTCTCTGAAAGGAAACATTATATACTAAAGTAGGCGTCTATGACTTAATAATCGAGAATATACAATATTAACTAGTGCACTCTTTGAAAACAGCAATGCCTGGATCAAATCAGGTAACAGCTAATAATATACCTGTAAACAGTGAAAACTATTATTTAGCGATCCGGTTCCAGCGCTTCATCCCATGATTGGTGTGTCTGACACAGGGATTATTGACTAAAAGAAAGGATGATGTGTTGAAGTGGCTCATTCTGTGAAGGGGGAAGGGCTCGTGCTGTATCTCTCTGGCACACGTGATTACAGCAGCCGCTCTATGATCACAAATGCAAAAGAACCTCGTTGATCGAAGGCCATCTAATGCTATAGTGTCTGGCCCATACAAAAATGTAATGTGATGTAACAGTAAATTAATTACTTTACAAATGAAAGGTGCTTCATGTTATTGCATTATTATGGAATTCGAGAGATGCAAACCATAATATAATATAATATAATATAATATAATATAATATAATATAATATAATATAATATAATATAATATAATATAATATAATATAATATAATATAATATAATATAATATAATATAATATAATGCTCGGCCAAAAAAAAAAAAAAAACATCATGGCCATTATTTCAGTGACAAAGCTGTCAATTTCCATCAAGAGGTGTAGGTGGAGAGTGCAACACACACACACACACACACACATTATGTTTTCATGTTTAATTAATGGGGACTTTCCATAGACGTAATGGTTTGTATATTGTACAAACTGTATATTCTCTCCTCTTACACTAACCCGACCCCTCATAGAAAACTTTCTGCATTTTTACATTTTCAAAAAACATCACTTAGTATGATTTATAATCTGTTTTCCTCATGGGGATTAAAAAATGTCCCCACAAGGACAAGGATTTTGGATGTTGCCATCTTTGTGGGGACATTTTGTCCTCATAATGTGGGGTTTACCTGAACCACACACACACACACACACACACACACACACACGTGTCACCCCAAATTGAGTGATTCCAGTCTCTCTGCCGCTTCTTTATTTTCACAATATGAATGTCAGCGTTGTAAGTGCACTCTTCTGCTCATCAATGTGCAATAAGCCGTGTGGAGTGTCTCTCTCAGGCACGCAGCTGTGAGTGTGGAGGGAAATGTCAGACACTGAGAGAGAGAGAACGAGAGAGAATAGTAAACATGACAACTGTGAAAGAAGGCAGTGTCTCTGGTTCGCACGGCTCTCCGTGAAGAACACTGCAGAAAGCAGTATGTCACTTCTAGTATGTCCCCACGATTCAGCGGCTTTATAAAAAGAGACCAACCTTAGGTCTGTATTCCACAGCATTCATGAAATATTTAAAGGGATAGTTCACCCAAAAATAAAAATTCTGTCATCATTTACTCACTATGGAAGTCAGTGGGGCCCATCAGCTGTTTGGTGACCCATATTCTTCAAAATGTCTTCGTTTGTGTTCAGCACAAGAGAGAAATTGGATGCTTGACGCGCAAAAATGAATGAGGTTTATTCTCGTGTTACGAAAGCTCTCAGATTTCATCAAACAGATTTTGATTTATGTTGCAAAAATGAATGAAAGTCTTACGGAATTTAGTAATTAATGACAGAATTTTCATTTTTTGGGTGAACTAACCCTTTAACTGCGGGTTAGATTAGCAGTGTTCAGCAACCGTAAACAACTAAACTCTGCTTTCTGCCTAACAAACACCCTTTAATAACAAGTTTAGTCTCATGCATGATATGTTTGGGTCACACTCAACCGGCTGACACATTTTTTCTATGGCACGATGAGCACTGGTGACAGAATTGTGGTTTTTGGGTAAGCTACTCCTTTAAAAGGACCATTCTAAGGCACCAGTAATCACACTCGGAGAAACTCAGCACATGATGTCCTTTCACTGCGCTCCGTCCCCGGAGACCCGGATCACTCAGCTCGCTCACATATAAGGGATATTGTGTGAGCGAGGCTTGTCGCATGTGAGAGAGCATTGTTCCCTCTCAGAGACTGTAGCTTTACCTAAGATTTGTGTCTCCATGGTTCAGGTTACCAGCCGTCATCCCCCCACCTCTATCTACCCACTTTGTTCCTGAACAGAATTTTCCACTCGTCTTTTCCAGGGAAGACACCTACATTCATCCGCTGCACTTCTCATCCTCTCATTATACACACGCCTAAAGCAAGAAATAGACACTAATTGTGAGGGATCGAGTGCTGCGAGTGTAAACACAGAAGAGGAGAGAGTAACTTAACCATAGAAAATCCTCCAGAAGAGTCAAACTAATTATTTTAAGTGATGAAGATAGGTAGTATTTTATCTGGTTCATTGGTGCATAAACTTTCATGAAACATATGTTGCACAAGGCTAAATTACATATGGCCTCTTGCTGCAAACAAACATCTTTTCAGTAATTATATCCTTTAAGCAAAACATTTAAAATGCCTTGCGTTGTGACCGTGTGTCAAAAATAAGCCCATAAACGTTTACCAGAAACTACAAATGTTTGGGAAAGAAATTAATTCTTTTATTCAGCAAGGATGCATTAAATTGATTGATTGTTTCAGTAAACATATTTAAAATGTTACAAAATTGCAAATCAGCATATTAGAATGATTTTTGAAGGATCACGTGACACGAAGTAAGGACTGCACAGTTATTTTAAATTTGATTATTATTCCACTGTTTTTACTCTATTTTTGATCAAATAAAAGCAGCCTTGGTGAGCAGGAGAGATTTCTTTCGATTCAATTGAAAGAATTTCAATTTCATTTTAAAGTCTCGCTGTAGTCAATCATTTTATCCCTTAAATTCATTTTTGATCACCAAAATGACATATTTAAACTTTTTTTCCTTGAAAAAAATTCTTCATGCATTAAAATAGTTTGAATGTAACTCGACACTCTTGCCTCATTGAGTATGTACGCGGTTCTATGAATATGCAAATGAGCCCCTCCTCCACTCACTCTCTCCCTCAGCTCAGAGATCCACTGGTTGACGATCACACGTTGATCTGATTGGTTACAAGGTAGTTTGTGACGTCAGAAACACCAGCGATTTCAAAGCGTGTTTTTGAGACTGTCTTTGGTTCACTGCAGTTTTAAGGAGGAAATACTCAGCAATGCTGTCGACTTATGAATTTACACATGGTTTGTCTTAAAGCGTATTAAAAACACCACATAGACACATAAACTACATTAAAAGCTGGATTTACACCACAGGGGGACTTTAAAAAATCTTACCAACCCCAAAACATTTGAACGGGAAAAAACTGCCCAAAATTGCTTTTTTAAAATCAAAATAACAATTAAAAAACCACAACAATAAAAGGAAAAGAAAATGCATGTGCAAAAAAGCAAGCTGCATGAATCAACTTACATAAGACATAAGTTAAAATTAAAATGTCTGTTAATATGTTACCATTTCCATTATTTATTATCTGTCATTAAACTTTTAAATATCTGTACTCTGTACTGCTAATTTATTTGCATGACACCCATTACGCTTTGCCCGTGAACCTTGAACAGTTCTGCCCTCGAGACGTCTTTGCTTACCTATAAACAGCAGGAGAAAGCAGAAACGTAGAAAAGAGTAACACGAACGTCTGAACGCAGAATGGACAGTGAAAGTAAAGATCTCGCAGGTTGACACAACAAACACTATATGTCACACAGGGCCATGGAAAAGCACTCTACCGAAACTCTTTGTGAAACATTGTCCCATAAGGGCTCGACAAAGTTCTCTGGTGAAATTGTTTTAGCCCTGATAGCGATTAGCATGAAGTTTAATTTCGATGGCCCTCTACTAACTATAAGTATCTTTCCAACTACATGTCAACTATTAGTCATTAGAGTATTAAACTTTCTGCTAACTCTTTATTTTGATGCTCCTCGATACTGACTCAAAGTAACTTTGCAACTATATATTCTATTTACCCTAACCCTAACTTAACAGTCTACTAATACTCTAATGACTGCTAGTTGCAAAGTTACTTATATAATGTCTAAAGTGGACCATAAAATTAAAGTGTAACCTTATTAGCATTAGGCCTACAAGCTCCATTAATGATTGATCTCATCCAGAACTTCTTGACTTGTCTAAGTCCTCCACACAGCAAACCCTCATATATTGGTTTGGATATGTGAAAGAACTGGCCGAAGAACACACTGATCATAAACATGTTCATCAGTTCACACGGGAATGAGGACATCAGACTCCCTGCGGTCTGGTCTACAGGAACACAAATTAGAGGTCACCAGAGTTCACTAATGTGAATGAACTTAAAACTTTACAACCACTTATTATATACACACACATATATATATATATATATATATATATATATATATATATATATATATATATATATATATATATATATATATATATATATATATATATATATATATATATTAAACAGATCAGAAGTGATAGTTACAAAAGATTAAATTTCGAATAAAAATGCAGTTCATTGGAACTTTCTTCATCAAAAGATGTTTTCATGAGATCAAATGTTTTTAACATTGATAATAATAATGTTTCTTGAGCAGCAAATCATCATATTAGAATGATTTCCGAAGGATCATGTGGAGGAACGATGCTGAAAATTCACTTAAATTACACATTAAATTACCAATCACAAAGTGGAATAAAAGTCTATTCACATAGAAAACAACTGTTTTCATTTTATTATATATATATATACATATACACACACACACACACACACACACACACACACACACACACACACACACACACATCTGTTAAAACAGCTTGTTTTTGTGATTTAAAAAAAACTCAAATTTTGAGCAGAGCTTGTTTAGATTTATGGCTTTAATTTTCTCACAATTTTATGTAAAACATTTTTTTTGTGCATTTTTTACAACAATAAATGTAAAATGTATAACTTTTTAAAGTTCGCTTTTTAAAACTTAAAACTTCACTTGAGCAATAATCTGGGACAAGTGTCGTCTTTAAAAAGAGACCACATTTAATTCTTTAAAGCATTCAAGATGATTGACATTTTAAGTTGGAAATTAAGTGAATAAATGGATTATAACTACTCCATAAATCTAATTTAGTACCACAAAATCCCCTAAAAATACAAAATATCGAACTAAAAGAGTACAATCATTTAATTTGACAAGTATTTCATTAATATGTATATTATTCCAGCCTTCTATTGTATGCTTTAGCCAGCTAATGTAAGTGCACCACTCATTACGCTTCACTCTTGAACAGTTTTGCCCTCGAGACATCTTTGCTTACACTGTAAAAAAAAACTGTAAATTTACAGGAAACGGTCTGTATTTTTTTACAGAATTTTGCCGTTTTGTCATTATACAGTGAATACCTGTTATTTTACAGATATTTGTTGTAATTTAAAGGTCCACTATTAAATTTACAGGTAATTGCTTTTATTTTGGTTTTACATTAATTTTACGTTTTTTAAAGGAAATTCTCTGTAATTTTATATGGTTATGTGTAATTTTACATACAAAATTAAGTAATATTTTACAGATTATTTCTGTGGAATTAGAAAACAAAGAAAATAAGGTATAACTGCAGAAATCAGCAGTCACTTAACATGTTTTCCTTAAAGATTATTAAGCATGTGGGGGTTAAAGTGAGTTTTAAGATTTGTACACACATTAGGCAAGCCTATTTAATTATTTATAGTCTTTTAATTTTGTCTTGCAAATAGATGTTCATTTTGATCATCATTTGTATTTGCCCGTAAATTTCATTTAGGCCTATATTTTATGTCTTTTATGAATCGTTTTTCCAAATCTGCGTGGCTTTGTGTGCGTTTGTATGTATGTGTGTGTGTGTGTGTGTGTGTGTTTGTGTGTGTGCCCGCGCGCGCGCAGATTCAAATTATCCGCCATTACGTTTCGTTGCTGCTAGTCCCGCCCACAACAGTTAGCTACAGGTCTGTCTCTGTCGTCGATCTGTGTCAAGGGCAAGCGGGAGATTTGAAGTTTCAGTCTACGCTCGTGAAGTAGTCGTGGATTGTGATCACAGTGGTTCAAAGCTATAATCGTATTCGACAGAAGCAGCCAGCCGTGAGCAGGAGCGCTGAACACATATTAGTTGTTTGTAGTCTGGGTGTCAGTCCAGAAATAACGCGCCCTTTTTCAGTGAGCCTGGTTCGTCGTCACAGCGGACCTCATCCCGACCGATCAACGGCTGAGGTAAGAGTCTCATACTACATGTGTGTACGATATTTTATATTACATTTGTGTTAAGTGGTTAGACAGTTTCCATGCTAACGTTAGCATTCTTAAATGATGTTCAGTTATAACTGGGTCAGGGCAAAACACTGAAAATGCAGCATGCGTTTTTTAATTATCGATCTGTGTTAAGAAAGATCAGTTGAACCCAACCCACATCTCTACTTGTTAACTTAAAGACCTAAAACAATCTTTTGTAGACTTGTTATTCATATTAAAGTCCATAATTGTGTATAAAATCTTCGTTATGATAGTCAGTAACATTAAACCAATAAATGGCGGGATATTTTGAAACACTGTCTGGAAGCTGAAAACTTTTCTCTTAAAAAACATACTTTATTTTATTATAATAAAATTGTAGTAAACACGTTTTTAGCTGATTTTTTACCATTGTAACGTTAATAGCCACAGTTTTACTAAAAATAGGCCTACCGTGTTTCTTTTGTTTATTTCGTAATAGTTAACATGACTAACTTTATTAAGACCGTTAAGAAATCGAAATACTGTAACTTAACGTACTTGTTAATGATACAGGAAAGCCTAGAACAGGAAGACTAGAATATGAATACAACATGATGAACCCCTAGGACCTAGGTGTGCAGCTAGGTCACAGTAAATCATATTCATTTAACATTACTTTCTATAAATGTAACTTAGCTAAAATCACATGGCAGCTCAAAATATTACTGTTAGCCTTTCCAGCTCAGCTTCAAGATCATAGTCATTTGAGTTTTTGCATTGTCCCAATGGAACATATTCTGACATGTGTAAATCTAATACTGAGTTTTAAAATAACGTGTGTGTGTGTGTGTGTGTGTGTGTGATTTCAGGTCACGTGGAAAGCAGATGATCATGGCAAACAAGGTATGGGAAGAATTCACTAAAACATAAAAATCATAACGGTTCTGATTCCATATGTTCATAACAGTCTTCTGATTCCAAATGATTGCACTAAAAGTATGCACAAGGTTTGGATTTGCTACAGCAAGATTACGATTGTGTTAGATTCCACCCATCTTTCTTTCTTTTTTTCATTTTTTTTTAACTACCCACTAAGCAAAATGATGTCTGAAAGACTTCTTTTCAATGTCTTTGTTACAAAAATCAGACGTTGAAATGCCGTCCACTGAGGAGCCAGAATGAAAGTTATGACGTCTTTTTTTGACGTGTTCTGCACGTCCGATATAGACGTTCATCGAACCTTCGTACAAGGTTAAAACTAGTTCAGATGTGGCCATTGTGGACATATTTCAACATCATTTATGGTCTCATTTAGACATAATTACTTTGACTATTGCTGTCTTATGATCTTAGTGAGAATGAACAGAGGTTTAGATGTTGATATTCGTTTAATTTGAAGTGTCACCATTGTGGTGATCAATGTTTGCTTTAGTTGGGCTCTTGGTCCCCGTTCCTTTTATTTTAACTTTTCTTTGGCTGCTGTAACAGTGTGTTTGTGTAACACAATTGTTGTGGCAGAGAAAGCCTAGAAAAAGTATGAGGTGTTATCAGTTCAATGTTGATGATGACATAATTATCACAAAAATGGGCCTTTAATATTGTGTTTAAAGTTTTGTGTTTATATTTGCCGTTAATAACCACCAACCTTTTGGAACTGCATTATTGGTGAAGGTGTATTTATTTGAAGGTGTATAAAAAGCATGTGCACATTATGTTTTGAGCAAGAGTATCATACAGTCACACACAGACATCAAGATTTTGGATATGAATCACAACAACGGTGACAACCAAAAAAAGCTTGGGAATTAAGGATGAGTTTTGTACTATGAAAGCTACCCATCATGCATTGCAGCATGAAGCTTTTTTTTAAATTGTCACCATTGTTGGAAATCATATGCACAATCTTGATGTCTGTGTGTGACTGTATGATACTCTTGCTCAAAACATCATGTGCACATGGTTTTTATACACCTTCAAATAAGTGATCATTTTAATGTTTTTGGCACCAATAATGCAGTTCCACAAGGTTGTTGGTTATTAATGGCAAATATAAACACAAAACTTTAAACACAATATTAAAGGCCCATTTTGTGATGATTATGGAGTCATCAACATTGAGCTGATAACACCTCAAACTTTTTCTAGGCTTTCTCTGCCACAACAATTGTGTTACACAAACACACTGTTACAGCAGCCAAAGAAAAGTTAAAGTAAAAGGAACGGGGACCAAGAGCCCAACTAAAGCAAACATTGATCACCACAATGGTGACACTTCAAATTAAACGAATATCAACATCTAAACCTCTGTTCATTCTCACTAAGATCATCTGACAGCAATAATCAAAGTAATTATGTCTAAATGAGACCATAAATGATGTTGAAATATGTCCACAATGGCCACATTTTAACTAGTTTTAACCTTGTACGAAGGTTCGATGAACATCTATATCGGATGTGCAGAACACGTCAAAAAAAGACGTCATAACTTTCATTCAGGCTCCTCAGTGGACGGCATTTCAACCTTCGATTTTTGTAACAAAGACATTGAAAAGACGTCTTTCGGACATCACTTTGCTTAGTGGGGCTCTTTCATTTAGAAACATGACTTTTCCTATCACTACTATCTTAATGACACATATCTTTTAATCCAGCTAGATGATCTGACGGTTGCTGCTCGCATCTCAGCCTACCTGATGGAAAATTCTTGCTGGATGAATGACCTTCACCTTTAAATCAGCCTTGCCAAGACAGAACTGCTTATGGCTCAGCTTTCAGCCAAAACATACTTGCTGTGATCCTGCTGATTTGCCTTATCATTAGGAGGATCAGGCCCTTCCTATCGGAGCTACACAACTCTCTTGTTCTATCCAGACTGGGCTATTGTAATGCTCTCCTGGCAGCTCTTCCAGTGTCAGTCAAACCTCTGCAACTGATCCAGATGCTGCAGCAAGAGTTGTCTTTAAAGGTAGCCCTATGCCTAAACTCACTGCTTCCGATCTATGTGTCTCCAGAAGCATGTGTTCTGCAAGTGAACCGCGCCTTGTGGTGCCATCATCCCAAAGAGACACAAAACCACTTTCACTGACATTTACCTGGACTGTTTCCTGGTGGTGGAATGACCGGCGCAACGCAACACATTTTCAAGAAACTGCTAAAGATCCATCTTTTTCATAAACACTTCACCCAATAATACTAAATCTTTGTTAAAAAAAATAAAACACCTTTCTATGTGTACTGTGCTAGACTAACTGGGACTTGTCACTGCACTTGTTGCTTTTTATTATCTTTAATTATTATCTTAATTGGTTAGTCACTTTGGATAAAATGTAATTGTAAATGTTAAAATAAGTTATACTGTAAAGGAATACGGTAATTGCTTTTTATTGTGGATATTTTTACATGTTCTAAATTATATACTAAGCTTCTATTTCCTATCAATCACTTATCTTGATGTTTAGTGTTTGTTCAATTACTAATACTGTAAATATGCAGGTAATTTGTACTCATACATTTAGTTAATTTAAAAGAAATTGACTGTACATTTGCTATTATTAAGAACTTAATTAGAGATGTTGTGAAATTGGATCTGTACAAATAAAAATTAAAACTGTAAATTTACAAACATTTGTATTTGAATTTATGTACTTGTGTGCATTTTTATACATATTTTCATTGTTATTTTACACATAAAAACTATATTAAAAGAAAATTACTGTAGATAGACAGCATTATTATATAAAATAATTTTATAAAACCTTAAATTTACAGTATTTAATTGTTTTAAAGGTGTATATGACTTTTTAAAACATTAAAAATCCCAATAATTACATAAGATTTAATGTAATATTAAAGATATAATCTGTTATTTAATTATGGAAAATTACTGTATTTTAACGAGATTGTTTTTTCCCGTTATTTTACGGTAATTTTCTGGCGCCCCAGCTGCCGGAATAATACCGTTTTTTTACAGGTTTTTTTTTTACAGTGTACCTATAAACAGCAAGAAAGCAGAATTACAAAAGAAGGAAGAACACATGTGTAAACTCAAAACAGTGAAAGTATTATTATATGCTGCGGGTGCACGCAGGATCATGCAATACATAATCACTCCATATATATATATATATATATATATAATTTTACAGACGTATTAGCCCTGTGACAGTGATAAAAAGGGTATTGTAACAGACGGTGTCTTAAATCAGCCAATGCTGAAAGCACTTTTAGGTTTCGACACTAGACGGTGCAGATCCAGAGCACCACAGATATGCATGGAAAGCATTTATTGTGCGTTTTCAGAGTCGTTCAGGGCAGCTTTGGCTAGCAAGTGCTCTCAGAATAACACAGACGTCAAGTCTGACCACTTCATAAGACTCAAAAGATGGATTTATTCGCTGGACGGGCATTCCTGTTTTACAAACTGCTCATTTTTCCACACGAACAACATCTACAAACAAGGCTCAATGCCCAACAGCATGGCAGATTTACAATCAGAACAAAGGTAGCTCAACATTTAAAGAGCCTCATGCTTAAAAAACAGCTTTATTCATAAACTCGGAAAGAAATAGCAAACTTTTTAGTCTCTCAGCTTGGCAAGGGCTGAGAAACGAGCTGGCTCATTTGGGAACAGATCCCAGCTGACAAAATATGTCCAGTGCTAACATTCCCACTAAGTTATATCAAAACCTCCAGTTTTTTAAAAATGTTTTAAAAATGCTTTTTCTTGGTTATGAATGTGCACATTCCAAACGTTTGTTCATAACTTTGCAGGACGTTCGGTCAGCTGGGGGAGTGGACACTTCTTATGTAATAGTTGACATAATCAGCATTCGGTGATTACTCTCAGACGGGAAGTTACTGAATGACTTACTGAGGACACAAGGGAGTAAAGCGGAGGAGAAAAGCATGTGTGTGTGTGTGTGTGTGTGTGTGTGTGTGTGTGTGTGTGTGTGGTCACTGTGATTTTGCCAAGTAAGACATGTTCCTGCGGTTCAACACATTTTGTTGATCCTGGAACAACATTCCTGTCTGGAAATTAGTCCTAACCCTACACATAATTTATCCCGAGAATCAGAGTGGAATGATGTAGAAGCCCCTAGCCCTGGTTTTAAGCCTAAACTTGACATAAACTGTAAACTTGTCCATCAAATCTGATTGGTCGACTGGAATGTTGTTCCAGGAACATGTACTTATGACATCATCGAGCTTCAAACACGCCAAGGCGAGGCAAAGCTTTTAATGAGCAAACACAAGGCCACAAAATGAAGACTAGAGCAAACAAAAGATACAAAAGGTGAGCCGTTCACTTGCTTAGGCTTGCCTGTGTGGTTTTGACAAAACAAATATTGTGTATTATCCCATAGGAAAGAAAAATCACACTTTTATCCAAGACAGGAGTGACAGTAATGGAGAGATCAATCCTGCGACTCAGATTTATTAAGACCTCAGACACTATAATCTCATTTTAGAAATAATGTCTCAATACCCACTATATCTACATTAAAGTTTTATATATATATAATTATATATTATATAAATGTAACATAAATAACTATATTATAAATTAATACAGTCTATAATAGAGTACATTATAAACATATAGTCTTTTTATTTCTCTTAGTGAATCTTTTGAGAAACAGCTGACAAAATAAAATAAAATAAAATAAAATAAAATAAAATAATAAAAAACAAAATACAAAAACCTCAAGATCAACTGATCTGAGCCAGTTTATTTTGATATTATTACAGTTTTTATTAATATTTTATAATGACAATAAATATTTTCTATTTTTAGATATCAGGTTTTCATTTTAATTTTAGTTAATGTTTTAGTAATTTTGTTGCGATTTTGGCATTTTTTTTACATTTTTGTTTATATACATTTTTTTTTTTTTTTTTTTTTAGTTTTACTTATTTTAGTACATCAAGTTAAACTAAATGACAGTGATGAATGCAGCCTTGGTAACTATTAAAGTTTGTTAATATGTTATTTTATTTCAGTTAACGTTTATAACAACATTTTTAATAGTTATAGTTTTATTTAAATATAAATAAATATATTTATGTTTATAAATTGAACATTTTTAATATAAATATACAATTTATAATAAAGAGTATTCTAATTTATTAATGTATACATATATGTTTATTTTTATTCTATATTTTCATTTAATTGTAATGAATTTTAAGAGAAACAATAAAAAAGATAATTTCCCAAGATCAACTGATCTGAGCTGTTCCATTTATTTTTTATAATATATATATATATATATATATATATATATATATAGTATTATTATTATTATTATTGATGTTTTTATAAATAATAATAATTATATATATATATATATAGTATTATTATTATTATTATTATTGATGTTTTTATAAATAATAATAATAATATATATATATATATATATATATATATATATATATATATATATATATATATATATATATATATATATATATATAAATGAATGGAACAGCTCAGATCAGTTGATCTTGGGAAATTATCTTTTTATACTGTATATATATAATATTATAATTATAATTTTAGAATGAACAGCTAAGACAATCTATCTAAATAAAATAATAATAAACTAATGTTCCTCTGGCACTTTATCAACCCAAAAAGCGACATAAAGAACAGAACATCTCAGAACAGTTTCCCAGTACCTGACCTTCTACACTGTCTCTGTAAGTCCCTGTGAAACACTCATCAGTCCCGCGTGAGGAAGAGGAGGAGAAGTTCCTCACAGACGCTCCGGATCTGCAGAGGTCATTCCTCTGGTCCGGCACACTTCTCTTGTTCATTCTTCAGTTGTGCTGGAGGGTTTCAGACTAACCTGCAGTTGTCATTGCACAATGTCATTTCCAAACAGCTAAAGTTACGGGAAGGCCAGCGATGCATTAACAGTTTCAGAAGATAATCCCTGACACATTCCAGGACACACATTCACCTCCAAACAGATGGCAGTCTATTAACATGTGTGTGTGTGTGTGTGTGTGTGTGTGTGTGTGTGTGCGTGCGTGCGTGCGCGCGTGTGTGTGTGTGTGTGTGTGTGTGTGTGTGTGTGACCGGGGAAAAGGACACTGGGAGAATGTTGACTTTCAGAGTTTAGAGACTCTAAACAATTCAGCTTCAACTTTGGATCTAAAAATAGAAACCACATTTGCAAGCAGTAATGTGACGTCCTGTTTGGAACAGGATATTAAACAAAAAGAAAATAATAGGGATTGATTTTATCCTTTAGGAATCATCAACAACAAGGTTTTAATACACAGACACCAGTGTTATTTTACCAGTGTTGAGATATAGTTTATATTCATATAAAAGATTATATAGATTTTTACTTTTGTATTTTTAGATTTTGCATATTTATTTTAATTTTAGCTTCATTTTTATTAATTTTATTGTATGCTTTTGTCATTTTAATTATTTTTGTGCTTTTTAAATGTCTATTTAGTTTATATTATTTATAGATAGATAGATAGATAGATAGATAGATAGATAGATAGATAGATAGATAGATAGATAGATAGATAGATAGATAGATAGATAGATAGATAGATAGATAGATAGATAGATAGATAGATAGATAGATAGATAGATAGATAGATAGATAGATGGAAATGAGGCAAGAGTCCTGAGTTACATTCAAGATATTTTATTTTTAAGGAAAAAACGTTTAATTATGTCATTTTGGTGATCAAAGATGAGTTTTAAGGGATAAAATGATTGACTACAGGGGGACTTTAATGCTTTTAGTTTTGTTAACGATAATAACGCTGATGCACACACTGATAACATGAATAAGTGTCTTTGCATAAAAGTGTAATAATGCTAAATGATGGTAAAAAGTAGGATTTCCATACCAAAAGGCAGAAGACAAATGATATTGAAATATTAATGAGACCAAGACCATGTATAAAGGATGTTAATCTAGATTTCATGTTGACTTTAAAGACTCCACAAGAAATAAAGTGACACCGTCTCGTCGTCGGTTCACTGATAATCGTGTGTAATCAGATTATGGTTGATTTTAATGTGACTGATCAAACACTGATGCGCTGGTGTGTTAATACTCCTAACACCACGATTAACAGAGACTCCTGCGGTCACTGATCACAGAGAACAACACCATGGATTCATATTCACAGTAACAGATTAATATGTGCCTGAAATCCCCTCGCTGACTGAGTCCTGTCGATGAGGAATATATGATATGCTCAAGAGGAGGATGGGTGTAAAGATGAGTCTATAGCCAAACACAATCATTCCAAGAGTGCATTTATACACTTCATGAACAGGTTTGGTAAGGTTTTTAATGTTTCTGAAAGCTCACCAAAGCTGCATTTATTTGATCAAAAATACAGTAACAATTTTGAAATATTATTACAAAGTAAAACTGCTGTTTTCTATGTGAATATATAGTAAAATATCAGTTATATCCAGTGATCAAAGCTGAATTTTCAGCATCATTACTCCAGTCTTCAGTGTCACATGATCCTTCAGAAATCACTCTAATATGAGGATTTTCTCTAATGTAATTTCAAAAGTCAATAGTTGTCATACAGTACAAGTATAGGAGCTAAAAAGCAGCTCAGGGGCCTCATTTATAAAACTGTGCGTAGGAACCTTACTAAAAGTGTACGTGCGCCCGAAAGCCAAAAATGGTGTACGCAAAAAAATATTCAGAATTATAAAACCGTTCGTACGCCAGAACCTGCGCAGAATTCACTTTTTAAATCCCAGTCAGCAGAAGATTGTGCGTACATGCGTCTCCACCCGAAATAACCATATATGGAGCTTACAACGCCTAGTTTTACTATGCAGATCCTCATCTACATATCATTTGCATATGATTATTCATCCACGTGATAACTTAAACGTTATCACGTGGATGAATAATCATATGCAAATGATATAAACGGTACAAGAAACATTACATTAATACAAATCAAGTAGTTGTCTATCCTTGCCTTGTTTTTGAATAGCTTACATAAATCAAATAGTGTAAAATACATTTCAGAGAAAGTTTTTCTCAATCTTTTCCACTTGCCGAATTGTATTTTTAATTGATTTATATTTTTAATGGAAACCGATAGGCCTTGGGCATTATTTGCACGAAACTATTTTCTCAGACAATCTGGTATTATCATGATAAGCAATTATCTCTGTGGTTAAAACATTAAAGCACGCCACAGGAAAAGTGTTCAGAAACAATCGCATCCACAACAAATATTTCTAATGATTGAATTTAAAAAAATGTTGTAACTTCAGTAATGATTTCATGTTTAAGTGTTTAACTCCATTAATTTGAATGGCAAATTTAATATAAATGTTTATATCAGAAGTATTTTATTTATTTACACTGTTATTTGCGTTAGTTTCACTAAACGGCTCAACACGCTCGCTGCCGCGGACATTTAAGAAGGAATGGATATTTGCTTCAAGTGACAGGCTTGGTGATTGAAATTGTATTTGTATAATCTTTCTTTGTATAAAAGTGACCAAAAATACATTTAACTCCAGCTCACCATCGGTGTCGCCAAACTGCTCCATCTCCAAAACGTTCGTACGCATGGGTCAGAGTTTGCGTGCAGGTGCGCAAATTTTCCCGTCAAGTTTGTTTTTACAAATCCCCCCTTTTGCGCAGGAACTGGCGTACGCATGTTTTCAGCCCCGTTTTGTGCGTACGCCAGCTTTATAAATGAGGCCCCTGGTCATTTGGCATGAAATTAGTTCATATTGAAATAGCTATTAGACTTTTGAATGCAGACTTTAGCATCAAATCTAAAACCCCACGGTTCCATGTCCAGTTAGATATTTTTCCAATTAACTATTTTTCCTTCTCTGGTTATGATCACAAAAAGAACATTTGATTGTTTTTTTTTTATTTAAGAGGTGCAGTGGAGAGCCATCAAGATCACATTATGCCAGAGAGAGAGAGAGAGAGAGAGAGAGAGAGAGAGAGAGAGAGAGAGAGAGAGAGAGAGAGAGAGAGAGAGAGCTGTTGCTAGGCAGCCTGTGCATGCCTGAGATTATTGTGCACAATCCATGAGGCTCAAATGTCTTTTCAAATTACCGCGCGACACAAGACGAGCAATCTGAACACTGATTTCCTCAAGAGTACGGCCACTGTGAAGGAACGACTGAATAGCTTTGCTGCTAAAACAAGTTCATATTGAACTTTCCCACGCTGCAATGCCCAAACATGCTAATGTTCATAGATTAGATCCGCATGGAGGGCCTCGGTCTCCTGTCATGCGTTCGGGGACCGCGGGGGGGAAATCAGCCTCTAATACAGTGGACACAGTTCAGTGGCTAATGCATTATCTCAGTTATTCACGAAGGAATTGCAGGCTCACTGGACAAACGCGCCTGTGGCGATCGATGTTTGTGGGAAACAACCTTACATTGCTTCTTGTGCATTTAGCGACAGATTCAAAGTGAAATGTGAGATGCGCGTTCAGTTCGATAGACATTTGTCAGCATGTTTAAAGGGTAACTAAACCCCTGGTCAGAGCCTGACTCCACCCACACTGAAAAAATGGCAATGGGCAGATTGTTGAATTTGCACAAATGCATTTCGTATTTCCTACATGATTATTTTATGTTTCTCATCTAAACATATTTTAATCTTGTGCCATTCATTTAATGCTGAAGGATGTTCAACCTTTTAGAAATAATCATGTTTAAATGAAATAAATTAGTTATGTTTCTCTGGAAACTCCGCCCCCTGCGAACACGCAAAGGAAAAAAAAAAATCAGTTAACTGCTCTGCTGCGTGCTGCAGTCCGCCATTTTCTCTCTCGATTTGGAAGGTGGAAGCTGCAAGTTATCGTGGTGGAACGCTGCCGAAGCCTGAAGGTAATTAACATTTTGAACTAAAATGTCATCGAGAAACAGTTAGTAGTCCGTTTGAACGTATTTTCACCGAGGTAAAGTTTTTATTTAAGTTACCTTACTGATTTTATGGAAAGGCAAAAGTTAGTGCGAATGTTTAAAGGTGGTTGTTAATGGTCACAGTAACCCCTGTTTAATAGCATGACTTGTATTAACGTTTTTCAAATTGTGTGTACAGTCCTTAAGGCATGTATTCGTGTTTTATTCTGTGTATGACAACTAATTCGCGTCAGGGATTGATGGCGCCAAATACTTTTGGGTGGGTGGGGGAGGGGATATTACTTAAAATAACGTAAAAGGCCGTCTAGCTGAACTGTAAGTAACGTATATTTTTTAAACTTGATTACAAAGAAAATACTTATTCTCTGTTTATTGTGAATTCTTTCAAAGAAAATCATTTCACTGCAACGGAAAATCCTGTCAGGGAGTGACTTGAGACAACGGGGTGGGGGAGGGGATGTTCCAGTAATCAACTTAAATTGGGAAATACTGAAATCTCATAAGATGCATGCCACACTCAAATTTACTTAAATATTTCAAATCTTACAAAATTGTCTTAAAATTGTGTTTTATGCTGTAAAAAAAAGCTTCAGGTTGGCCCGACTCAAGACACTGTTTCTATGGCCTGTAGCAGCTAGCTCCAGTTGCAGTGACATGCTTGGCTCTCTAATGCTGCCTTCACGTGCTATCGGAATTAAAATAAATGATAATAATCATACGGCAGCGTCTTCTTTGAAAAGCCCCTGGCTGCAGCTTTCCCGCGGATGAATTCAAGTTAGTGAACATGTTTAACATTAACGTTATAATGGAAAGTAACGTTAAGCTTGTCAGCTAACTGTTACTCCGCTAATGTAAGATCAGCATAGATCTGATGCAATAGAATACCTATTGACATTTTCGTCAACGAATAAAAACTAGACGAAAATGTTAGATAGTGACGATTTGGGAAGTGATCCATTCAGAACTGATAGTACAGTAGATGTGCACATTTGTACTGTAACGTGATGATGTGCCCAGCGGGACACGAGTTGGCATGCGCTGCATGTCTCATGTCTCATCTTTCTGTGCGCACGCACACACACGACCCGAAGCGTGCAGCCATAGACACCTATACAGCGCGCGAGTACTGAATTGAGCTCTGTTTCGTGTCTGAATGGACAAATACACACAACATTATGTCTAAATGTCCGTTTTGCGGAGTATTCACATAAAATATGTCGGTTATGTGAGTGTATCGGATGTGCATCAGTGTAATTCTGGATCCGCATGTCATTGGAAATGATCCGATGTCTTAAAGTGATAGTAATCTAATGCGGTCTGTGTCCTTATTGGGTCCTAATATTGATCAAGCAACAAAAGAAATAGAAAAGCATTCACTGCTCATTAATAGCTTTAATAAAGATTCATTATATTTTATTCATTTAAATATGTCTACTTGAAAGAATAAAGAATGATGTATGCAAGTAGTTATAAATAATGCATATATCATTAATTGAAAAGGAGACTGTGTTCTACTTTAGGAAAAGTGGTTTTATTTAATCTTAAGATATTTTTAAAATCACAGTAGTTAAATCTGTATCTGTATTGCATGCTCAAACTTTAAAATCAATTATATTAACAAGTTAATAGATGTTTTATCCAGGAGATACCACCTGCTGTTGGTGTGGCCCGAAAGAGGCACATGGCAAAACCGAGAAAACGGGCCCTTGAAAGGCTGGACCAGGCCAAAAGACTAAAAAAAAGACAAAACTTTTGCAAATGATAATCTTTCAGGTCTATGGTGGTTAAATTAAGCCTATCATTAGTCAGTAGGAATCACGGATAGACTACGATCTATTATAACTACTAGTCAGCTCATTGTAAGCCTTATTGTTAACACTGCTACAATAAGAATTGATCATTTTTTCTTTCTTTTTTTTAAAGAAGGAAATGTGCTCAATTCTCTAAAATCCTCAACTAGCCTACCTTTGGGATAATGTTATTGCTTTAAAACTAATGCATTATTTTTTATATTTTACAGATATCAGATTCATCTCGTCAAGTGCAATTTGACTTGCAAATGCTCTATAGTTGTGGTGAGTATTTTTGTACTGCAAGTATATATGCTTTTTTCCATTTTCAGCATTCCTCTCTATTAGGGCTGGGTAAAAAAATATAGATTTCTCGATTTAAATCAATTCTCATTTTTACAAACCGATATCGATTCTTAAATACCAGGAATCGATTAGTCATCCTGTTTTCAGTTGATGAATGAATGGAACATTGTAGCACACATCCCATCCAATAACTCACAATAATTTTTGTGCTTTGTTATTATTGATTTGAAACAAAGTCTCAGATTTCAAATTACGTCCATTTTCTTACGAAATTCAAAAACATAAATACCGTTTTGCTGCTGTGGCATGAGATTGCTCAGGCTCAGCTCAAGAGAAGCACATGATCTTCTCTTCCTCCTTAATAATACCAGTTACAGTGCAAAATAAACATGAATGAGCATCTGAAAAGTGTGTTAAAAGGTAGAGTACAACTCGAAATCCGTGTTCAATCACTGTTTCAACCGTGGAAAGACGTCAGTAAATCAGCTTGTAAACAATGTCATGTAACGTCACATTTACCTCAAAAAACATATCCAGTGATGAACTCCTTAGTCAGCTAGAAAAATTTACTTGGAGCATTTTGCTAAATATTTGCACCAAATTAAATATTCATTGTAATTTTTTTATGTTCTTCAATATTTAATGCATGTTTGAATAAATCTGTCAAGTTTTTATGACAGCCATTGTACCTGATATCCAAAATAATCGATATTGAGTCGAATTGAAAGCTGAATTGAATCGAATTTTGTCATTTGTGTCAATACCCAGCCTTACTCTCTATGCAAATGTAAAAATCAATTAATTCTTTTTTTCTTTTTTTGTCTCTCTCTCTCTCTCTCTCTCTCCAGTGAATGTGGCAGTGTAAAGGGTGCTCAGTAGCAGTTCCAAATAGATTGGCATTACTAAACCATTATAAACTCAAACATCCACACTTTGGACGTACAAGCCATTATCCATGTACGTATTCAGAATGCACATGCACATTTAAGACATGGAATGCATTAATTGTACATCAAAGTAGAGTGCATTCTACACAAGAAAGTCAGACACTAAAAGATTTGTCTATACATATTGTCAAACACTTCTGGTGGCTTAACCTCGTGCTGGGAGTTTAGGATTCCATGAGCAATCCAGTCATTTATATAGATCAGTGGGGGTATTAAAAAAATGTCTTAAAAAAACCTCTGCTCTGCTTGTCACCCATGGCCAGGATGATGATGTCGATATAGGCTGAGAGTGTATTATCAAGGGGCTCTGCGTATACCTCAACGAGGACCCAGACAATTTAGTGAAAGAGTATGTGGCGAGTACAATTTATCTTTTGTAAAAAAAAAAAAAAAAATGCTAGTTAGATAATTAATCAGTCCCTTTCACAGGATTTTTTTCACGGCCTAAAATGACTACATTTGCATTGAAAATATACCACAGATAACAACAAGAACGTAGTATCATGCATTCTATCAGTTGCTGTTCTGTCCCAACATACTGAACAACGCGATGTTTATTCACATGAAATGTTAGCAGAGCGGGACACTGCAGTTCACAAAAGTTCATAATTTGC
Organism: Scardinius erythrophthalmus; assembly: GCF_964197995.2. NCBI lineage: Eukaryota > Metazoa > Chordata > Actinopteri > Cypriniformes > Leuciscidae > Scardinius > Scardinius erythrophthalmus. The sequence continues at coordinate 2,577,899 of NC_138223.1, read as the reverse complement.
ATGTGCTTTAATGCCTTGTTGGTTAAACGTTTAATTTGCGTGCTGATGCGCTGTTCTAACGTGTGCGTTTCTCAGCACGTAGATGTGAAGCTCACATGCACTAAAAGCCTGTCTACCAGCGCCTGGATATTGGACTAAGTTATCTTTCAAGTCTTATTGTGCTAATACTGTCAAATTCACACAAGGTTTACATAAACAAAGTCTGTTATGTCAATGCGTCGTGCGCAACTCTTAAAGGGATACTCCACCATTTTTTCATATTAAACTGTTATTTCTAGGGCTGCACGATTTGGGGAAAATGTCATATTGCGATAATTGAGGTCAATATTGCGATATAATAAACAAATGGTTTCATGAGTCAACTTGCTTGCTTCACAAGGAAAATAAATGCACACACAGATAGAAAAAATGCACACTAAAGAAAAAAGTTCTTTAGTCAAGAGCAGTGAGTGTTTTTCTCTGTTCCCTTTGTTCTTTGATTAACTTTAGCAACAGATATAATTAGTGGCTACTGTGTACAGTACTGTCCCTTTAAGACCAGCCGCTGCTGTCAGAGACGCGGATCTCACACACACCTCATTCTTCACGAGTCACAACTCTACACGTTCATCATAAGACTACTCTTATGTTATGAAGATACTCGACAAAAAGACATTTTGGCATAATTGTTTGTGTTCTTGTTCGTTCAAGATCGAAAGAGAACTGTATTCTGGCATGCTGTTTTGTGCGCACGCACGATATTAGCGCAAGTTTTTCTGTGTGTCAGTTAGGACATTCACAGGCAGCGCGTTCATTTTGGCATACATGTGTGTTGTTCATTCTACCGCGAAAGAGAACTTGATTCTGGCGCGCGTCTATCTGTGGGTCGTGTGTGTCAGGAGGACATTTACAGGCATCGCGTTCTTTTTTGTCTTAACGTGCATGAATGGTTTAAAAGCATTTGCATGAATAAGAGCGGGATCATGTAACACTAGCCAAAGGATGCCAAAAATTAACAGATGCTGCGTTAATTGCGTTAACAGCGCTAATTTGTTTATTTAATATAAAATCACAGCATTTTGCATCATATAATCGCGTAGGCTTGACATCGCGATTGCGATACAATTAATCGTGCAGTTCTAGTTATTTCCTTAACTAAGACGAGTTGATACATACCCCTCTCATCTCAGTGCGTGCACTCAATCGCTCTAGTGTGCGGCGACACTTTGATAGCACTTAGCTTAGCCCAGTTCATTCATTAGGAACCAAACAGAGATGAAGTTAGAAGCGACCAAACACCTCCACGTTTTCCCTATTTAAATACAGTTACACGAGTAGTTACACGACCAAGTATGGTGACACAAAATAAAACGTGGCGCTTTCTAAGCAGGTAAAAAGGATAACTATATTGTATGGCGGAATAGCACTTGAAGTTGGGAGCACTTCGACTGTGTGTGCATGTGTTTGCTTGTTCAGGAAGTCGCAGTGACAAACAGTTACATTCCAATAATTTTGAAAGAACAGTGTTTTTGGCTAAAAATCAACTTAAACTATTTCACAGTGTAGCTTTAATTACTTGCGTCTCGACTCCCTTTGTCATTGTATGCTACTGCGACAAAGCATGTCGGTACATTATTATAGGTTATAGTCTATTGCTGAACTGATGCCAAATCGTCCCTCTCTGCATCGTGATGCATCATAGAATTTCGACACCCCTATTGCATATGGACATATATTTTGAGGCAATCATTCCACATCGTCAAATAGCATGTTTTATTGAGTATTGAGAAAAATATTAGTAAAGTTTCAGAAAGCACAGATCCAAAAAAACATTCTGTGATTATCCATCTGCCTGCTGTAAGGTTGCTGACCACTTCACAATTGGATATCTTGGATCTAAACTTGTAGGACTACCATCCACAATAGAACTGAGGTCTAACAGTAATCTCATTTTGTCTGTGCATTCTGCAGGATGGTGACGAAGCCTTCATCCAAAAATCCACAGAGGAGACCACAGTGGGAATTTACATTCTAAAATTCCGTGACAGATCAGACGACATCGGGATTATCCTGGAAGGCCAGAACATCTTGCAAGGCTTAGACAACTTTGCATTAGCTACGGCAATGCTTTTTGGTCTTATGTATGCCTTAAATCTCAACTACCCACCTGAAATGAAAAGTACATTTGAGGTACTGCAGAAGATAGTCATGGAGCTGGAAGGCTCCACTCTATCCAAGAAAGCACAAGTTCTCAGAAACAGACTCTATGAGTGAGCGGTTTCCATGGTATGGCAGGATGGACACAAGGTAGTTTCCCATTTCTTGCAATAAGGACCATTTCCTTTACATTTCACACACTCGCAAAGAACTTGCTTTGGTAAAAAGTTGAATGTGTTTGATATGAGTAGGTTGGCCACTGTTTATTTTTATGGTTGTTTTAACATGTGCATAGTTTTTTGGTTAAACCTATTGGTTAAAAGGACACTCTGATGAGAGTAAAGTGTGATGAGAGTAAAGTGTGATGAGAGTAAAGTGTGATGAGAGTAAAGTGAGATGCTGTCATTGTTCATTGACATTTGTTCATGGATTTTAAGCTTTTTAACACACAGAGAACTACTTGCTTCTGTAGCCCATACTGTGAAAAAAATGAGTTGTACTGTTAAAAGAAATACATCAATTTGACTTGCGTATCTTATGCTTTTAAAATTGAAAACAAAAATGTCAAGGTATGCTTTGGAGTACTTGATACTCATACTGTTAACCTTTTCTTCTACACCTGTTTGACGGTGTCCTTGTCTTCTACTGTTTGTTTTGTTTTGTTGCTGTTTACTGTATCTGAATGATCATTACTGCTCACCTTTTCCACAGCATGTTTGTCTGTGCCTTGTCTTTGACTTAAAGTGATGAGTAAATGAGATTTTTTTTGTAAATTTAAAAAAGAATACAGTGATTTGATTCAAGAAATGTGTTTGCTTGTCTTACTGTACACAGTAATATTGTGAATGTACTTAAAAACAAGTGGATGTAAAAAATACATTTACCAGCTTATAGTATTCTAAAACTTAATCAGGTTAGTTTTATTTATTGAAACCACAGCATATATGAATGGAAAAACATAAAATGTTAGTTTAACAAGCACAAATTATATATCTTGAACATATATAAATCATGTTTATTTAAACAAACAAATTATGCATCTTTAACATACAAAAATCATGTTCGTTTAACAAGCAAAAATTATGTATCTTTAACATATATAAATCATGTTCGTTTAACAAGCACAAATTATGTATCTTTAACATATAAAAATCATGTTCGTTTAACAAGTACAAATTATGTAGCTTTAACATGTATAAATCATGTTGCATAAACCTAACTTTATTATGTGCAACCGATGTACATATTTTTTTTATGTTAATCCAACAGGTTTTTTTTTTCAGTGCACTGGCAATATTTGAAAAATGCTGGAAAAGTGGGGGGGCATCTAAGACACTCTCTCTGTAGGCAAGGGCGTGGTTAGCTGGTACCCTCTGACGTCACAAGGTATCACAACTTCCAATAGGAAAATTCAACTGCAGTAGCCACCGTTCAACCTGAAGAGGGCAGCGCTCAGACGTTTTTACACCATATATTGTAGAATTAAAACACTTAGGCCTATGTCCCAAAATGTAAAAAAAGTTAGCCTACTTGAATCAATGAACAGCACTAATAAAGCCCCAGACTTACAGATCATTAACTAAAAAAAGTTGTTTTAGGGTTTACGTTTAATTACCGTTTAAAGGCCCCCTGAAATCAAAATGTAAATTTTTTTACTTTTAGTATGAATATGTTAGCCTTATAGGTTATAAATAAGCTGGTGTGTTCCAAATCAATGTCAGAATCCGCATTTAAGAGATATAAGCATTCAAAATGTACAGTCTCTCACTTCCGCTAAAATTGATCAGGGGTTTTTATGATGTCACCGCTTCTCATCACATCTTCTGTCCAATCAAATGCTCTAGAATCTAAAGCTCCGCCCCCTACGCTATAAATAACCAGGCATTGACAGAGCAATATGTGTTGGAGTGTGTGTTCGTTTACTCAAACGCTCGAGTTTTATTCCGTTTTCAACTGTACGTTGGTTAAGAATGAAGTGGATAGAATTTATTGACACTTCTACTATTGAATCCAGCGTATCATCAGCGCTCGATTCGCTTCCATGGTGCTGTCAGTCTGTGAGGGAAACTAAACGCTATTGGCTATTAGAAAAGGGGGAGGAGCCATTCAACATGACCCGCCTTAGCTTCCCGTTTCAGTGGAAATTACATCAACGCATCAGACAAAGCTGCGTGTTTCAAGGCACTTGAGTGGGGCTTTAAATTTTTAGAAATGCCTCCAAAAACCAAGATATGGGTCAAAAAGATTATAGATTATAGTTTATAAAGTTATAAATATGAATATTTTTTTCTTGGCTTCAGAAGGCCCGGAGTCGTATGGATTACTTTAATCATGGATGGATGCGCTTTTTAGGGCTTCAAAATCTCAGGCTGGGAAGAGCCAGGACATTAATAACTCCGATTGTGTTTGGCTGAAAGAAGAAAGTCACAGGGCGAGTAAAGGATACTTTTATTTGTGGGTGAACTAACCCTTTAACTTTACGTTGAAAAAGCCATGTTTATTTGATCATGTTTCTAAGGTGGTTTGTTCAAATCATAAGCCTAACTATGAGAAGTATATGTGATGGCTCAGCAAACACCACTTATTATGGTAGTTTTCAGCTGTTCTATATATAAATGCATGTTAAAAGTGAAGAATGCATCGTAATAATCAGTTGTGCCGCTTTTTTCTTAACGGGCACTTGTTAGTCATTTTGTGTTGCTACTTTCTCAAAGTGTTCTTGACTCTTTCCCTGCGATCACATTCAGTGTTCAGCACGTCTGTCCTGCAGCTGTTCTCACTGCATATCTGGAACGATAGCATGAAATAACCCTGCTGGCAAACAATAGACATTCTACAATCAGCCTGTTTGTCTGACTCCTAAGCTCATCTTAAAGACCGAAATCAAAAATTGGACTCTTGTGGTTTTAGTGAAATTAAGCTTGTCTATTGTATTGTCAGATGTAGGCCTACTGTCTATGCATTTTTAAAAATGACTTTTTCTTCTAAAAGAATGAACAAAATATTGATGCATGCACTCCAGATGTTTGTCTAATAAACACAACGGCTGTGATGTAAAACATAAAAAATTATATCGAAAAGTCTCTCGTATCACTCCACGCTCTTTCTTCTCACATAATAAGATCAATTGCACTCAAATCAATATTTCATATGACCAGTGCTTTCAAATGAGAATAGTGCTGCATATTTGGAGAATATTCGGTTGATTAGAAGATCTAAAAGAGAAGCTTAAGGTCAGTGGTGTCAGTCTGTGAATCTGAGAGCTCAACACAGACGCGCTTCATCAACTGTCAGTCAAAATGATGGGCGGAGTCTATGAGACACGAGATATGGCAAAGCCGTTTTGACTTTTATTCATTCTCAGGAAATGAATTCTTGATATCCATAATTCAATTTACACTAGATAAAATACTAATTATTTTGAATACGACTAGCAAGGGACACACATGAATGCCCAGAATTATCAGCAGCAGAATTTCCTTTCAGTGACATTTATACTGTATTCGCAGTCAAAAACACACATGTGAACTCATTGTGATTCTGGCTTAATGTGCCTCTCGGGACTCGGTGAAGAAGATAAAGGAAGTAAATATCGTGTCATGTCTCTGAAGTCATTTCCCATCTGTGGGAGCTTTGTCAGCGAGAGACCTTTTGACCCGCGGCTTCTATCGGCTCATCCTTTAGGGAATAAAAAAAAAAGTGCTGTGGTTTATGTTTGGCTTATCATTGATCTGTGGTTCTGCGTGTCGTGATTGTCTCTTGAAGAGAAAACGAAAGTGGCTTCAGAACATGTGACGGAAGAATAATCTCGCACGCATCCCAGGCCTTTTTAAAAAGCTTTCTAGCCTGGACTTTGTCCAGAATAATGTATTCAAATCCCAACCTTTATGATTATAAAGTAATCTACAAAGCTGGATTCAAATCCCCTTTCAGCATCATAATCTGTTCCATATACAAAGCAAAGATGCGTTTCTTCAAATATATGACGACAGTCATTAATGTAACTCAAAATGGGGTCAAGATGATTTAAAGACGCTAGAAAGCGAATCTCCTGCTGTGGGAGACGGTGACCTGTTAGAATGAGCCATTCCTCATGGATCTAGTGGCTCTCAGACCCTGATGTTTAGCATATTCTTGCTCTCTCCATATCATAGTTTTCACTTCTTTAAAGTCAACATGAAATTATAGCTGTGGATAATGCATCATTGCACATTATTCTTTTTTGGTTGGCATCATCAAACCCTCGTATTTTACAATAACCTGTCATATTTACATGTATGCATTAGTATAAAAAGTGACTTACATTGCATTCAAGGCATATTTTAAAATATATTTTGCCTATGTCATGTCTCACGCAGAAATAGGTCACATTGTGGAAGTAAAGTGGGTTGGAAGTAAAGTTCTCCGCTGTGTTGCATGATCTACTATCACTTATCATGTGTTTTTGTAACCTTAAATCCTTGTATTCATCATTTTGCATTGCATTAAATCATCTGTCACAGTGATTTCTGATACAGACGATATGATTCATATAACATTCCCACTTACACAGAACATTTCTAGACCTGAATATCACCTCATTTATTATGATGTTGAAGGCCACTGCGTCATAAAGACGCTCACGAACATCTGTTTTACTGAAACGCCATCCTACACAGGATTCATTTTTAAACAGAATTTGCCTGCCATAACTCTAATTAACATCCACTCCACAATGTTAATTGGGGCGCTTGTGGCCTGAAGAAAAAGCGTGATTCTGTAAATGAAGTTTTTAATCATTTGAATGCTCCTTGTACAATACCATATATTCATATAACAGCCTTACGGCTTCACAGCTCAGATGAATGAAATTAGCTGATCAGAATCAAACCGATAACAACCGATGATTCCTTTACCAGCTCACAGAGAGTGTTCTCAGAACGTTCTGACAAGGTTCCTCAAAGTAACATTAAAAGAATGTTACTAATGTTCAGAGAACATTCAAAAGTAACGTTCACACATAATGATTACAAAATGGAATGTTTCCTTAAAGGGGATGTATCATGAAAATCTGACTTTTTCCATGTTTAAGTGCTATAATCGTGTCCCCGGTGCATCAACCAACCCAGAAAACGTGAAAAGTGAAACCCAGTAACTTTGTTCTGGTGAGCCTTTCTCTGTAAGCATGTGAAAAAATAAGCCGATCAGACTTCGCTCTCCTTCTGACGTATGAACCTTCTGGCCGTCATGGTGCCCTCAAGTCACCTTGTAAAGATCGTATTTACGAGTTGAGCGCACATGAACGCCACCACATGTCGTAAATATGAGTGGGAAGCTCAGGGTTTTTTTTTTTTTTACAGCAAAGTAAGCTAATTGCCTGCACATAATATGATGGCATTATAATATAACACTGTAATATGTAAAGATAAAGTTTGCAGTTGCTTCATTAATTAATTAAAAACATAAAAAACCTAAAGCACACCTGATGCACGTTTCTCCGTTCTTCATTTTCTAGAACTAGAGTTTAAGAAACTTGCTCTATTTTTGTGTAATTAATGAAGAGAAAGTACACCGTCATCTTACTCTGACGAAAGTGACTTGAACACACATGCCGTTGTAAACACGACTTCCCACCTCGTAAGTATGAACTTCCCAGGAGGACTTGAACGCTCCATTAATCTGCACGTTTACACCCACCAGCCGACATTTGGTTTCACAGGCGACAACAGAGACCAGTTCTAGAGCAATGGCAAAAGATCCAGCAAAGCATGAAACTGTTCATCATTGAGCACAGACGAGCACTTAACACTATTAAGAGTCCCAGCCTCAGGTGAGACAAGAGAGGATTCATTTTAGTTGGAAATTTCCCAGAAACAGATGAATAACAACTACATAAATGTATCCACTCACCATTCAGAAACGTCCAGGAGCATCTAAGTGAAACTCTTTCTGAAAGGCTGCACTCGCTACTACAGTTATTTCTGAGATTTGGATGAGTGAGATTCACTTGTTTTGTATCTGAAGCTCGTGTAAAGGATCAGCCTCTTCTCGGGAAAAGCAGCACATTTCAACGCTATCTCACGACCAATTCGTACAAATTCGTACGAATGATAAAAAGTTGGCTAATTCGTACTAATTCGTACGACCTCACTCGTACGAATTTGTACGATTTGTCTAAACCCACGTGATGGGTAGGTTTAGGGGCGGGGTCAGGGGTAGGTCATTCGTATGAATTCATACGAATTGGCCAATTCGTAAAATATGTACGATTTTGCAAAAAAACGTACTAATTCGTACGAGTCAGGTCGTATGAATTCGTACGAATAAGCCACCTCGTAGAATTTGTACGTTTTCCCGTGAGATCGGGCTCCACATTTGCATTTAAAGGGACACACACAAAAACGGTGCGTTTTTACTCATGCCAAAAAAGTGGCAAATTTGACAAGATATAATAAAAATATCTGGGTGGTATTTTGAGCTGAAAAAAAAAAAAAAAAAAAATATGGATGCTTTGAACATTCAGAGAACATTCAGACATAACTTCATAGCTTAACTTGAACATTCTTGGAGCGTTTTTTTTTTATTATAATTTTTTTAGCTGGGTTAGTTTGATTATTTCAAAACCTTTGACTTATTTCAGCAAGCAAGCATCCAGAATCCAGCGATGCCCTAGAAAGCATCCAGAACACACCAGCATGGTTTCAGCTTTACCACAACAGACCTGTGACCCGCTTTCAAGTTTGTGACCTGCTTGAAAGCCACTGTAATAGATCACCTGTATTTGTGTCTGCACCTGCATGCACTGCTCTCTCTCTCTCTCTCTCTCTCTCTCTCTCTCTCTCTCTCTCTCTCTCTCTCTCTCTCTCTCTCTCTCTCTCTCTCTCTCTCTCTCTCTCTCCTCTCTCTCTCTCTCTCTCTCTCTCTCTCTCTGAATGAGAGTATAGATTGGTGCTGGATGTGTCAGCGAGCTCAAGGGTGATCATTAAAAGCACACACCTCTTCAATCTAGAGGTGTGTGGAGTGTGAATGTGGAAGTATATTGATGGATCCGACTATAATGTCCTGTGTGGCAGGAGCTGGTGTGTGTTGAACAGCAGGAGGGTTTTATAGAGTGGATCTATGAGCATGAGAGGGTAGAAACGTGACAAGAAACAAATGACACGCACACACACACACACAAAGTAGGTTGGGACTTTTATTCAAGAGGAACTGACAGGATCATGCAAAGACTCTCTAATTGACCAGTGGTTGAATATTATAATAGTTTATATAACATTATACAATATTATACAAATAGTACAACATTTATAATACACAGAACAATATGTATATTAACATGAACATAAATTAATAAAAAATGTAAAAATGCATTGCCTTATTTTGCTTAGCTCCTGATATCCGATGCATTTAGTTAACGTTTCATATTGATATATTTATTGAAATTAAATTTAAAATTAATTGTCCGAATTTGTATTTTTTTTACATTAAATTTAACATACTAAAATTGAAATTAACATATTTAATTTGTGACCACCCTGAATTTAGTTGGGTCACAGGAATATTGGATTGTTTGTATATATTTCTTTCTTTCTTTTATTACCTATGTCTATTTCAGTTTACTTGTATATATAAGTTTTACATTGGGCAGCTCAGCTGCATCTTCTGAATTCTGGTTGGCAGTTGAGAGAGAGGAGTTGCCGTGACGACTGTGGTGCATCCTCAGACAACAAAGAGGACCTTTAAGCAACCACTATATTGTCTCTCTCTCTCTCATTTACTTTTAAGGTTAGTTATTAAATTCATTAATTTAATATATCAAATGTTTATTTACATGTTTTAATGTCTGTACATATGGTTAAGGTTTCTTGATTTATTTATTTACTTATTTATTGTGATTTGATTTAAGTATCTAGTTATATGTATTTCAATGTATTTGTGAATCCTGTGATTCAAGGTGTCTTGATGACTCTGAAGTACAATGTTGATTAAAAGACAACAAAGAGGACCTTTAAGCAACCACTAACTATTGTCTCTCTCTCTCTCATTTACTTTTAAGTTTTTAAACTGCTTACAGTCCTCCCGACTGCCCGGGACCTGTAACAAATTTTAATATCTAAACACTGCCTGTATATTAAATTTAATTGAACATATTTAATTTTAACTTGACTATCTGAATATGCACCTGCTCTGTTCAAAGCACTTATTTCGGGCTCTGTTTGTCGTCTGCGTCTCTATGACCCATTTTGGTTCAGTGGAATTCCGAGCCTCATTGCCCTTCCCAATCCCAACAGAGCACAGGTGCGGATCAGAACACGCTCCACAAACACTGATCATCAGGGGGGAATCACAGTCCCTCGGTGCGCTCGATGTGTTCATGACACACGTGCAACATCAGCCTCTCGGAAAACTCAACACACCATTAAATAATGCAGAAGAAGTGGACGAGCTTCCTTATTAAGACACAGAAAAAAATGTGAGGAAGTCTTGAAAGATGTTCTATAATCAGAGCATTATCATGCAAGAAGACTAACATGAGTGAATGTTGATTATTCTAAACTTTATATATAAGAAAAAAAAATGTACTCACTATTTTTTCTAGTACAAATATCTAAACATTCTTAAATCAAGATACACTGTAGACAATATCTAAATTTAAAAAAATGTAAATAGAATTATAAATTCTGGATTATAAATTATAAAAGAGCAGGAACCTGCTGTAAACCAGTTTTTTAAACTGAGTCAGGCCCGTTTATTGTAACTAAATTGTTGCTTTTAAATTTTCCTGTATAATAAATGAAATGAAATGAAAATTAAACTGACTTATAACGAGTTGAATCACTGTAAACAATATCTAAATTTAAAAATGTTAATAGAATCATAAATTATATTAAACTGACCTAAAACGAGTTGAATCTTGTAAAACAAGATTTTTTTTTTTAAATTTCTTAACTTGTTTTGATGAGTTAAAGTAAAAAGTCATGACTTATTGATCATATAAATTTTTTTTTTTACAGTGTTACATTTACTTGAGATGGTAAGATATTCTGGAGATAAGTCATGTTTTCTGAAAAAAAAAAATCTAAATTATGTGAGTTTTTGCTGAAACTCCCCTGTTTTCCCTTTGAATTAAGTTTTAATTAATCTTACCTCATTGGCAGATTTTTTTTTATTTTTTATTTTTTTCAAGCATGAACTCAATTAAAAAAAAAAAATATCAAGACTTAATATTTTAAGTAATTCTGATTCTCAAGAAAATATATCTTGATGTAAAAACGTTTGGATATTTGTATTGGGAAAACTAAACAGAAAAAAAAAATCTTTTTGCAGTGCATAATCGAGGCACGGAATTTCAAAGGTGTGATATAATTCTGTATTTCCAGTTTTCTTGTAATGTGGTTTCATCCGTTCTCTAATTTCAGAGCATTTCCATATTGTCCACACAAAAAGGGCCTCTTTTTGCACCACATCAGTTTTTGACTACATTATCAAGCTCACTTCAAAGGCTTCAGGTGAAATGTTGGAGCACCTTCCGGATTCAGTACACAGCTGAAACCTCTGTAAAAGCACATCATGCAAAGTATAAAGATGCCTTTTCTCATTATCAAGCATAAAACAGCACATATATGTATTCTGAGACTGGCTTTGATCATGGGGATCCGATCGATTGCAAAAATCACACAAATACACACATTTAAAAAATTTTTTTTTTGCATTATGGTCCATCAAACACCCTGTAGCTTCAAAAACTAGTGAGCTGCATAAGCAGTGATCTTCATCCATCACACACACTACATCACTTCAACAGTTCTGACTTATCCAAATAATAGTCAATAAAATATTTCACTTCTAGTATTGAACAACATATTGACAATCAACATTTATCAATGTGACGACAAGCCGTCAATGCATGTGGTGCGCCTAAAAACAAGGGAGCATGTGGGTCTGCCTTTACTGGTGCTCTTCGGTCACTTTTGACGAAAATTTGTACTTATTTTATTTATTTATTTTTCTTCATCGAAATGGTACGAAACTTGGGAAAGGTTTTGGCACTTGCTATGTAAACACACAAAAAAAAAATCATGGACATGATTTTGACAGGTTAAATGGTCCTGAAAAAAAAAGTCACTTCAAAAATGAGCACATTGGAAATTAATGGGAAACGATTTTCATCTAGTGGAAGCGTTTGGTACTGCGGCCAAACGAAATAATTTTTTGAGATATCCAGCTCAAATTTGGAAAAACTTGTTTAGATGTGTGGCTTTGATTTTCTCACAGTTTTAGAGTAAAACATGATTTTGAAAATTTATATTTCATATAAAAAATTTAAATAGTATTTTTGCACATTTTTCATAAGCGTAACTTTTTTTTAACTGTACATTTTTTGACTTCAGTAATAATCTGCCAAGTGTCGTCTTTAAAAAGAGATCAAACTTCAGTCTGTGCTTTAGAGCATTCAACATTTACCACAGTTTAAGTTGGAAATTTAATTTTGCAGGTCTACGCTCAAAAAGTGAATAAATGGATTATAAATACAGCGTAAATATAATTTAGTACCATAAAATCCCCTTAAAAATAGAAAATATTAAATAAAAAACATTATCGAATTAAAATATAAGTTAATTTCATTGAAATAAAAAAAGTAATTTCGGTCATTTTTTTCGGACCAACGCACGAAGAGAACCAGAGGGTTAACTTAAAGGAACACGCCGACTTTTTGGGACTTTAGCTTATTCACCGTATCCCCCAGAGTTAGATAAGTCCATACACACCCTTCTCATCTCCGTGCGTGCCGTAACTCTGTCTGACGCACCCACCGCTAGCCTAGCTTAGCACAAAGACTGGAGGTAAATGGCTCCGGCTAGCATACTAATCCCAATAAGTGACAAAATAACGCCAACATTTTCCTATTTACATGTTGTGATTTGTATAGTCACAGCGTGTACGAATAACAAGGTCACATGAGACACAGCCATCTTCTAACCGTACACATACTAGGAACTATATTCTCAGAAGACGAAGCACTGCTACTCGGGCGGAGTAGCAGTTGGACTTATTGTGATTTGTATGCTAGCTGGAGCCGTTTACCTCCAGTCTTTGAGCTAAGCTAGGCTAGCGGTGGGTGCGTCAGACAGAGGTATGGCACACACGGAGATGAGAAGGGTATGTGTGGACTTATATAACTCTGGGGGATACGGTGAATAAGTCCCAAAAAGTCGGCGTGTTCCTTTAAGAACAACCCTAAAATGGCATCTATAATGGAAACGAGCTTGAAAGTGAATGTCCAGTTTGCTATGAGAACTTTATTGGGTTTGAACATGTCAAAACGAAGCCCTCCAATCTCCCATTGCTCACCCTGACAAAACAAAAACAGCTCAGCTGCGCAAACTGGCAGATGTTGTTTTGCAAAGACTCCAAAAAGGCCCCGGTTTCCCGGAATCCAGTGTTATTTTACCCAGCATGCCGAGCGCTCGCAGGTGCCTGTGGAGTGAAGGAGGAGAGGAAGGTCACGAACGGAGACATTCTGAATCTGCACACACCTTATCTTATCCGCTGTATGTTTGTTCAGATGGACTAATAAACGCTTCCTCCCTCCCACACACACACACACACACACACACACACACACACACTCCTACTGATATTCATTAGCGCTTCACTTTATAAAGGCGAGCTGCTGAGCGCCTGAGGCCATCGATCATCATCTCAATGCTTTTTAAACTTCCCCAACTAGGCCTATTTCGAAAACACCAAATGCAGATCGATCGATCTCTAAACTAAGCTTTCATTATAGAGAAACTGGGTTTTTGAATGCTGGTTGCTACTGAGTTGCATAGCAAATGTGCTTCAGTTTCTAGAAGGATGCAAGTGTGTTTTTGGGTCAGAAAGCGAACAGGGAATGTTCTGGCAAGGTTATGAACAAACGTTCTTCCAGTAACATTAAACGAAAGTTATTTGGTTATTAATAATGTTCTCAACATTTAACCATCATTCATGGAATGTTTTTTAGACTGTAATTATACATTTAAGTACTGAGTAATATTAATTAACTTCATGAACTAGGGTTTGGATTAGGGTTAGCTGCATTAAAGTAACTACGGTTACACTTTATTTTAAGGTGTCATTGTTACAGTGTAATTATGCATTTAAATACTGAGTAATAATAATTAACAACATGTACTTACTATAGGGTTAGAGTTAGGATTGGGGATTGGTTGAAGGTTAGTTGCATGTAATTATGCATAATTTATAGTTATTACTATAATGTGTAACAATGACACTGTTACCTGTTTTCTTCTGAAATGTTTTGTTGGATGTTCACCTAATGTTTTTTAAACGTTGTTACTTGAATGTTCAGAGAACCTTCAAAAGTAACTTTCTGTGAAGTTTGCAAAACGGTAAAACATTGTGTTCCCTTAACATTCGCATAACCAGTTCAAACTAAAAGAAACTAGAGGTTCAGCGAACATTCAGAAATTACACTTTTATAACTTAATGAGAACATAAGCAAAACATTCATATTTTTCTTAGGCAGGATTGTGCAGCTTGAGAAGTTATTTGTGCAGATCTCTGGCTGACTGAACTGGTTCTTCTCGTGTTTTGGATTATCCGTTGCATTCAGGTGAAAAGAAACTTCTGAACATATGTTGCCATTACCACACTTTTACCTGGTTATTGCATTATAACAATTTGCTTTCAGGACAACTTTACTCTCATTTTCTCCCTAATGGATTGAGGATTTGTCGCATGGTTTCCAGCACACTCTCTGAGTGACTTCATGCTGGTTTTTCTCAGAAGTGACGTCCTGTTGATGTCTGGACAGTTTTGGCCACTTACACGTCAAATCTGTCTTGGAAAATTGTAGCTTTTTGCTTCTCTGAGAGCAGACACAAAACAAGGAAGGACTTTCAGTTGAGTTAATAGACATTATTTTCCTGTTTATCACTGTAAAGCTGCTTTGACACTGCTTTATAAAGGTGATGTGACTTTAAAATCTTTTTACAGCCTGCTTTCGAAGTTTATCTCACATCACTGATCTTCATAACAGACTGATCTGCGGTTTTAGGCCTAAAACATATACTCTGCGCAAGGATGTGAACTCAAACAACAAGTCTGTGCAACTCAACTGGAGTTTTAATGATTTTAACCTATTTAAAGGAAACTTATTCACAATACACAATGTTTCAAAGAATCTTTACAGGAAATCATGACGTTATAATATCTCAATATCTTCATACGTTAGTCGCATAGAGCTGGTTTACATTTTGCGATAATACAAAGTGATCAGTTGAGATTTACTATTTCATATATATAGCTTTATGTGTATGCAGATAAAGTCGGAGCAACTTTATATACAGTAAGAGCTGGGCGATTATATAATTATTTTGTGACAAAATAAAAAATCAGGTGGCTGAGAAAAAGTCGGCATGGAATTAAAATTGATCCTGTTTTCTAAATGCATAACTGTGAACAATTCATCTGAACTGTAAAAAAAAAAGATCAATGACGACATATGTTTTTACATTTCTTTAACATTGTTCAGCGATTTTCATCTTTTTTTTACAGGTTATACAAGATTAAACTCATTTTTAAGTAAGTTAAATGTAATTTAAGTTGAAATAACTTAAACATCCAAGTTGATTGTACTTAAAAATTAAGGCAGCATTATTTTTTTATTTTTTTTACAGTGTCTGCACACATTTCATTTTTTAAAGATCAAACCCAGCAAGCAATTTTGCGTCTAATAGACGTCTAATAGCCGTCTAAACACAGCCCAGACGTCTAGGCTAAAACGAGGCTAATTTTGGGCTGTCAGTGAAAATCTAATAGACGTCTAAACATAGCCCAAGAATAGACAGCTATTGAATGACTACATGTATACGTCTAATAGACGTCTAACCATAGCCCAAGAATAGACAGCTATTGAATGACTACATGTATACGTCTAATAGACGTCTAACCATAGCCCAAGAATAGACAATCAGACAGCTATTGAATGACTATATTTATACGTCTAATAGACGTCTAACCATAACCCAAGAATAGACTAGTCATCAATTAGACAGCTATTAAACGACTACATATATACGTCTAATAGACAGGCAATATGGGTCTAGGCTAAAACAAGGCTGATTTTGGGCTGTCAGTGAAAATCTAATAGACGTCTAACCATAGCCCAAGAATAGACTAGTCATCAATTACACTACATATACATGTAATAGACAACAAAATGAGGCATAAGGATTCTTTTCACTCAAATATAACAGGTTCTCATAAATGAAAATCCATCCAAACTAATTGAATATAAAGGATTTATTTAGAACAATTATATTAACAACTTAGACAACATTCAAACATAAAAATTAACAAATAAAATATTGGAAAATATGTAAAACAACTTAAGATACTAAATTTTTTAAGAATGAATTATTAGCTTTATATCCAAAACCACCACCCCCATCTCTTCCTGGTGCTTGTTTAAAATGACCAGAAATTGCATTTTTTATTTCCCATTCAGTCGCCGAAGGAAAGTTGGTCATCACTGCGTCTGCCAAATGAGAAAAAGAAAAAAATTATTGCTCAAGAAAAGCATTGTTGACAATCATTTTTAACTAATTACAGTCATTCACTTTTGCTAGGATGCACACTAGAGCTGGCCAATATAGAGTTAACGGAATATAGATTGAGACTATATAATTTATATCAATATTATTAATAAATTAATATCAATAATTAAACATTTTAGCCTGCATAATGGTGATGCACTAATTATATATATATATATATATATATATATATATATATATATATATATATATATATATATATATATATATATATATATATATACATATATATTTTAGGGGTGTAACGATACACGTATTGAACCATTCTGTACGAGGCTTTCGGTTCGATTTCAGTACGTATTTTTAAACAGAACTGTTCGTTAGACAATTTTTCCTGCTGACCAAAATTTTTTAATTACAAATGTAGGCACGTCAAAAAGCGCGCTCAATGTAAGAGAAATAACAAATCGTGACAACAATCGTGCTCTTTCAGGTAGTGACCATATAGACCTGCATTATATGACTGACAGACAGACAAGAACAGTTTGACCTAAAAATATCAAAATTGAAACTACTTCAAAGACACCTACATCTTGGATGCCCTTAAGGTAAGCTAAAACATGCCAAAATTTAATTTCAAAGTGAACTATCCCTATAAATCATTCTTTATCACTTACTCATATAACTCTAATGAACATAAAAAGATACTTATAGGGGTAGTTCACTAAAAAAAAAAAATCATGTAAGCATTTACTCACTTTCACTTGGTTCCAAACATGTATGGCTTTCTTCTGTTGAACACACACAAAAAAATATATATTTTGAAGAATGTTGGTAACAAGACATTTAATGGTAGTCATTGACAAGTGTTCTGTATATTCAATTGCTGTACTTTGTTGACTGATTGCTGGATAATTTGCGATAAACAGTGTCTTGAAATCGAATAAAGTGGATTACATCATTCCAGTTCTGAGGTTTTTACACTGGCTATATGTCTGTCAAAGAATTCATATCAAAATACTACAGCTGGTTATTAAATTAATTAACATTTTAAGGCCAAAGTAAATTTCTAATCTTCTGATGCATTATGAACCATCCAGAGTAGACCTCTCAGGTCATCTGGGACAGTAGCCAGCTACTTTTATATCAAATTTATAAGTCAAAATTAAAAAAAAAAAGTCAAAACAAAACATGGAGAAGCAGCATTGCGGTTTTTATGCACCATATATCTGAAACAAATTCACTGAAAACTGAATGTATGCTGCATATTTTAATTCTTTTAAATAAAGTTTAAAGACTTTACTGTTTGCCACTACCTTTTATTAATTGGAAAGGAAAAAATATTTTTTTATAATTTCTTTTCATGTTGCACTATGTTGCTGTTAAGTTTTATGTAAAGTATACTTTGAAAATTTGCATTAAATCAAAAACTATTATTTCTTACTCCAATCTAAAAACAAAAATATATTGGTATCTTTAATATTAATAAAAAATAGTAATGATAAGTTTCATAGTTTCATGCTTACCACCTTGAATTTAGATACATTTTAGATTAAGGGCACACAGTTGCAATAACACGTGCAAGTAACGTTAACTTGTTGGAGAAAAATAGTACTCTGCAATGGTAATGTTAAAATGTCACGGTTTCTACACATTATAACAACTAACTAATTTAAACAATGAACATAACAAAAATAACACGCATACTTACAAGACCGAAGTAGAAATTTGAAGGTTTTCAGAGTGTTGCTCGCCCGTTGCTCTCTGACAGCAGCCTCGTGTAAAATAAAATTGAAAATGGAGGAAATGTTTATCGCGAGATCTGGCTAAAGTGATCTAGTCGCGCAATGCCAGTAGTCCCAGTCCCAGTAGTCATGTCTCAGTAGTGTTTCGATTGTGCCATCTAGCGGTTGAGAAATGCAATTGCATTTGATTTAATTTGAAATGACAGTCATATCGTAGATTGTGTATGAATGTTATGTTTATGTGTGACAGCAAACATTAAGCTGTGTGAGCGAAAACATTTTTAAGACTAATATTCTTATACTAGCTCGCTGGTCTGAATCAGGGCTATAGCCAAGCCATACGTAGACCAGATTGCTTTGATTTCGCCAGGTGGGCTAAAGCAGACCGCATATAGCCCGTCCAATTTGGAGCTAAATCGTGACAACAGATCGACCATGTCGTAAAATGTCACATTGAACCTTGCAGATATCATTACCAATGTGAACATGATGGAATATCAACCATTTCATGCACTGCCTGGCAAAAAAACTAGGCTACAATTAATCAGTTTTGACTAAAAGTGGGCTACAATAGCCGGGTCAGAATACGAGCTAAATCGTGGCTACGCACAGCCTACACATAGAACATATAAAATAAAGTAAACCAAACAACTTGTAATCACATCTGACTTTGCTTACATGATGGAATATCATACATCTCACAAGTTATTTTGGAAAAAAATACATTTATCCAGATTAAATGTTATTTGGGCTAAAATTGGGTTACGCATATCCGGGTCTGAATACGAGCTAAATCGTGGCTACGCACAGCCTACACATATAACATGTAAAATAAAGTAAACCAAACAACTTGTAATCACGGTAGACTTTGCATACATGATGGAATATCATACATCTCACAAGTTATTTTGGAAAAAAATACATTTATCCAGATTAAATGTTATTTGGGCTAAAAGTGGGTTACGCATAGCCGGGTCTGAATACGAGCTAAATCGTGGCTACGCACAGCCTATAACATGTAGCCTAAAATAAAGTAAGCCAAACAACTTGTAATCACGGTAGACTTTGCTTACATGATGGAATATCATACATCTCACAAGTTATTTTGGAAAAAAATACATTTATCCAGATTAAATGTTATTTGGGCTAAAAGTGGGTTACACATAGCCGGACTATATCGGGTCTATATTTAACCCAGACGTTGAAAAGACGGCTATTGCTTGCTGGGAAATGTAATATCTAGACCATCTTGTGAAAATGCACACCACAATATGCAAGACAAGGTATGTCGCTATTTCCGTTTCAATGAGGTTTACTACCGCTTTACATGAGGACTGCATGCATGCAATGCCTTATTGGCCATGCATTAAAGTCTTCTTAGTATGTTTTTGGTCTGAAACCTCACAAAGTTTTATTTTATTTAATGCACAATTCAGAAACAGCTAAACATTATATATTGGGAAGAAATCCAATTAGATATGCTTTAATTTACACTGTGCAATTCAACAGAATGAGAAATATTTGTTTTGCCTGTACATCTGTATCCATTGGGTAAAGGAATTTACATTTTTGAAACACTGGAGTCCCCCGGGTCTGTCGCAGGGGTTAAAGTGACCAGTGTTTCCAGCTGAGCGTCTACGTGTGCAAATACATTCACCATCTAAACAACTGACGTCAAATTCACATGCAAATGACAGCCTATATGTATGTGTGTAAACATACAGGCCTACTCACAACCTCAAGAACATAAACGTTTCACAACTAACTATAATGCTGTAGTGCCACCTATAGGGCTTCACTCTGCTCTCCGCTTTAACACTGCAGACAAAAGCACACAGATTCTGACCATTCACTCATAAACACCAACCGGACGCCATTAAACACTGATGGAATTCATTTGCAAGTAATACCCTGAATAAATGAAAGGCCTGTTCCTCTCTGCCACATGCACCCGCTCCACCTCACAGAAGATCTATTGTGTTGAGACACAAGCACTGGAGGAGGACTGAATTAAACAGAGTAGGTGGACGGTCTTCATCATGACACAGTTTAAGGGGGTTGATGTTTCACAGTTTATGTGAATGTGACATTTTAGACCCGTGCAGGTTTGTGGGTGTTTCTGGCTTCAGTCGACACAAAGACAATAACTGATGATATCGTTTATAACACATGGCCGGACTAAATCCAAACCAGTGAAGAATCAAGGGCCTGATGTCGGTATATGGAAACCAACATTTGCATGTCCAAAATCTTTTTTCCATTAAGCACTGCTGACATCATGGAAATCCAGAAACGTGAAAGGACACACTAACCGTCTAATTAATACAACGCATATTTCTGTGTGCAAACATGACAGATATAGAGAGAGATATGCAAGCTCCACAGCTATCTATACCTATATTTACATAAATACTCACAAAAAGCCCTTTCACAGTCTACTGTAATGTTGTTGCGCCCTCTAAAGGGTACTTTGCATTTGCTATAAAAACGTATAAAAATTACATTAATACTGACATTTGAATGTTTTCCAAAAATGCATTGTGCATAAACCATTACACCAATATAATATAATATAATATAATATAATATAATATAATATAATATAATATAATGTTATTTTATATTTATTGCACATAAAGATCAAGGAAATATATTTATTGATACATAGGCTAATCATTATATTTAATTATATATTTATTAATATATAATAAGTTTAGTGAAACATAATCCTTCTATAATGTTCATCAGCTTTCTAGAACAGCTCTGTCTGTGCCTTTAAAGGAGAGTTGTTGCGTGACCTGGATGCGTTGCGGGATTGGTCATGTGGAGAAATGTGACCATTGGGGGAAAAATGTTGTTGGCTAATATTATTTCGTATGAAACAAAGTTCATCCTTCTAGGGGGCGCTATATGGCACAAAACCACTGAACTGCATTGAAATCTCAGGACGCATTTTTGATAATTTGAGCTTAGAAAATACAGTATTAAAAAACATAATTATATACTAATTCCAAACATTTAGATCGTAAGCTATATACAATAAATAAATAAAAATCACAATTTTAAATTAAAATTATTAAGGCAAGCGCTGAGAAAAGTATCAAATATCACGTGACAAATGTTTCTTGAGCAATTTGACCATCAACTTAATAATAGCCTATTAAGTGAGTAATTGAACATCATTACATTCTTTTTTATATATTTGGACATTTAGCACTTAAATTAACACGTAATTAGATTAAAGATGATCGTGAACACACAGTTCAAACGCGTGTATGCTAAGCTATCAGGCTAATCGGCTATCTGTATGTTATGCTAGCACTTAAAGACTCCGCCTCCTTCAGAATCCGGTTTCATGCTAGTTTCCGTTCTACGCATTAATTCGGGTTGAGTGATTCTCGACACGCCTGCAGAGGTCATTTTACTGTCCCATGTGTGAGTTAGGAAGATTACAAGCAGCAGCTCGAGATCTGTTCAGTGTTTACCTTCATTCTACAACATAAGTCATCATGATCAACTGGCGGGTAAGACGCATGCAGTTATTATGATATAGCCTATATAAAACCAATATCATGCCAAAGTGTTTCTAGTTGACAATGCCTCGTTACTAATACAGTATTTACACTAACTAATAGTATCATGGCGTTTAGAGAGTGTACTGTGGTAATATGATTTTAAGCATAAACCATGATACCATAATATCTAGCCTAATTATATAAAATGAGAATGATACACATATATAGTGTGTGTGTGTGTGTATGTATATATAGTATATATGTGTATATATACAACCTCCAGTGTTAATGTGTGTAAGCAGCTGCTCTTGTCATGCAGAAACACCAGACACTTCTATAACCTTCTGTAACCCA
>NC_138223.1:2470606-2550606 GCF_964197995.2 Scardinius erythrophthalmus | reverse complement strand
ATGAAACGCGAGATTATGAGGATGGTCGACTTCCTCGCTAACTAGGAAGAGGATTTGACGCTCGCCACCGTCCCCGGTGGTGAGGATGACAAACTGCATGACTGCACGTTTCCTAGTTATTCCTGTGTTGGTCGTGAAGATGAAGCGGGACGCTCACTGGTTAACGGACGGGACATAGTCTGGGCGACGGGTCTGGATGATCTTGGGTCGATCGCGTTTGCCGGTCTCTGCCGTTTCCTCCTCGTCCTCGGAGCTGTCGTCCTCACACACGTGTACGATGACGCTGGGTGTGTTGGTGGTTCCAGTGTGAAGCTCGTACTGCTCACCTGCAAATACATGTAAGCGTCATGTTATAAAAGTGTCCTGTTTTTCACATGTTCATCCTTCTTTAGAGTAAGAGCATGAAAAAGCTCCAGTTCTTCTCTATATGAGTGTCAGTGTTTCTGACACTCCTCCATTGAGTAGTCACATTGTAGTCACAATATTCCTCATTATAATAATTAATGCGCAGAATAAAGGGGCGGGGCCTGGTTGAGTTAGTTAGTAGTGTGTTAATGGCGGATATGGTAAGGGACGGGACATTTCCCAAACACACTCGAAGCGCTCGACCAATCACGACACACTGCTCCAGCCGACCAATCAGAGCACAGTGTGCTTTTCAGAAGGAGGGGCTTCATAGAGACAGGAAGTAAACAGAGCGTTACTGACAGACTGGGAAGAGAAGAGCCGCAACAATGGAGAATATGAGGAGAATAATCAACATTCAAGTTCTAGTAGAGCCGGAAACAACATCAAGACTTTATAAAAGGGCATAATAGGTCGTATTTAAGAAAATACAGCAAAAATAATTTCTTCCATTAAGTATTATTGTGGATTAGCTAAATTGTAGCAATTTAATATAGATTATTTAATGTTTTTGAAAGAAGTATCTTCTGCTCAGCAAGGCAGTGCATTTATTTGATCAAAAATACAGTAAAAATAGTGAAATATTATTACAATGTAAAACCGCTGTTTTCTATGTGAATATATAGTCAAATATAATTTATATCCTGTGATCAAAGCTGAATTTTTATGATCATTACTCCAGTCTTCAGTGTCACATGATCCTTCAGAAATCCCTCTAATATGAGGATTTGATGCTCAAGAAACATTTAAGATTATTATCAATGTTGAGAACAATATGTTGCTTCATATTTCTGTGGAAACTATTTTGGATTCTTCAGGATTCTCTGATGATTAGAACCAAATTTATTTGAAATTGAATCTTTTGCAACATTATAAATATCTTTACTGTCACTTTTGATCACTTCAGTGCATCCTTGCTGAATAAAAGTATTAATTTCTTGAATGGAAGTGCATATGCCGCATATGTTGTTGATAAATATAGTGCAGCGCTCAGAAGGTATACGGTATACAAGTATAGCATGTAAAAGAGGTAACTGGGTTATACCTGGTCCTAGTTTAGACACAGCACACAGCAGGTCGTAGTTGAGGACGGGCATGGCGTCCTGCGATTGAGCCCAGCCTACAGGGGGCGACGCTGGCGGGGAGATCAGGAACTGCTTCTCGGGTTTCGGAGGCTCCAGGCGAGGGCTGCCGATGTGCACCGACTGGAAGAAGAAGAAGAAGCTTTAATGTTCTTCAGTTTTTAAATCAAATATTTTCTTTGTGTGTGTGTGTGTGTGTGTGTATAACTATACAAGCCTGCTGTTTTCTTCTTTTTCTTGTTCCAATTAATGTATGGGTATATCTATATTATTTATACTATATTACTATATTTAAGTTATTGTTACTTTCTGTCAGACCTAAGATTGTAAAAGCAACAAAAAAAAAGAAATTTAGTAGTTAGCAGCTCTAAAAAAGATGCATGAAACAATAAGTAATGCTAAATAACTAGTAGAATAAAATAAACAATATAAATATGATTTAAACAATACACAGTATAAACAGTAGTGCAAGAGTACTTTAAAACCAACATCAGTATTATAGATGCGTGCATGATTGTACACACTGTTCATAGTAAAACAGATAAAACCGTATACTCTGATGGTAAACAGAACAAACATTAATGCAGCAGCACTATAATAACTAATAATGGTCACTGTTATGTGTCATAATATGTATGTAAAAAGGATGCATTAGCAGATATGCGGATGATTAGTTGCACTGTGAGTTACGTGACTGATTTAGAGCGTTCACTGCTCTAGGGAAAAAAGCTGTTCTTAAATCTGGTTGTGCGAGATTTAATGGCTCTCTAACATCTACCTGATGGTAGCAGTTAAAAAAAAAACAAGAGAACGAGAGAAAGAAAAGGAGAAAGCTAAAAAATATTTGCATTTACATTTATGCATTTATCCATAGCGAATTACATTGCATTTTATCGGATCATGCATTTCGTGAGAATTGTGTTAGTGTTTGAGCTACAGGAATCCACAACGCTAAACCAGGTTAGCAGGGCGTTTCTATGCATTCTTCTGTCCTATTTGCATAAGGTGATTCGATTTTTAAATGGAAATCAGTGGTCAAAATACCATCGAAGTCTCAATTGTTATTGAATGGAAGCAACACATTTTTTACCCATTATTATTCATTATTATTATAATATTATTACAACTAATAATTAGCATGATGTCTGTGTTTTAAAAAAAATCACACTATGAAAACTATAAAATCGTAAATAGTAGTAAATACAGTAAATAGTAACCAACATTTATAATACAAAATAAATAAATAAATAAATAAATAAATAAATAAATTATATGTGTATATATATATATATATATATATATATATATATATATATATATATATATATATATATATATATATCGCTAAATAGGCTTTTATTTTGTATGTTAGGGAAATTTTAACAAAGTTAATGCTTTCTGCAAATGCAATTGTGCAATTATTCATACATATTTGGTTGTACTTTCACCCATGTGGTAATAGTTAAGATAATCTTTGTTCATAAGACTTTATAATTAATAAAAACCTCACAAAACAAAAAATACCATGCTAATACGATAGAGTGGCACGATTCTGAAAAAATAGAAAATCATGTTTTTTTTTGGTTTCAAATAGAGATCACGATTCTGAACAGACAACTAAACAACAATCTAATTTACTAGATGTTCAGACAAAATGTTAAATGCTGCCATCTGATTAAAAATTTAATTCTTTGAAATAATTATTTAAAAAAAATCTTTTTGAGTGAATGATTCAATGACTCACTCATAAAGTAATAAAAAATAAAAAATCCACTTGTTTCATTACTGAATGAATCAGCATTTCTAAACGAATCTCTTGAATGAATGATTTAGTGACTGGTAACACTTTATTTTACAGTGTCCTTGTTACGTTACATGTACTTACTATAGTAATAACAGTAAATTATGCATAATTACATACTACTAACCCTCAACCAAACCCTAATCCTACCCTAACCCTATAGTAAGTACATGTAGTTGATTAATATTACTCAGTACTTAAATATATAATTACACTGTAACAATGACACCTTAAAATAAAGTGTAACCTAAAGGTTTAACAGTCACTTGTCGCCACCTACTGGTGTAATCGATGTAATCGATACAATCTTCATTAGAAGCATTAAAGGGATACTTCACCTCTGGGAAGATGAATGTGTATTTAAAATAGGTCATTTAAGTAGAAGAAATGTGGAGAAATTTTTTAATTTGGAGCTTTCTAGACTGAGAAAAGCCAGAAAATGTATTTTTGGCTTATGTGGATGAAAGACAACAACTCCCAGAATGCACTTGCTTCGCTGCCTTAGGAGGCCACGCCTACCGGTTAGAGAGCACAGTTGAAAACAACAAGGCTAGCCTAAGTAAGTGATGAGTTTGCGAGGGATTTAGAGACCCAAAATGTCCGGGATTCGGCTTTTGCGTTCTACAGTCGCCATTCATCATGTTAACTGTGGCGAGCAGGACGAGGCTGACGGCCGCGGGAGAACGGCGCGAGGCTGGTGGCGTCATTACTGAGACGCGCCGGGTCTCGCATCTCTCACGGAGGAGCGGGAATTTTTAAAACGCACATCAACCGATCACTTGTTTAGCGTTCATGTAAACACTACAGTCAGATTCACCGATCGGAATTAATTCAGTTAGATTGAAACGAGAGGTGTGCATGTAAACAATGAATGGCGACCGCAGAAAGCAAAAGCCGAATCCAGGACATTTTTAACAGTCTCGCCCGCCGGACAAGTCCGGGAAAAGGAAGATGGTAACCCCTACTTACTCAGCTTTCTCCTATTATTCAGCTTTCTCCACAGAACAAGAGCATGCTAGCTTAGCTTCCAAAGAAAGACGGCTGATACTGTGTACATTCTGTGAGTGAGATCCCACCCTGTATGGGCGTGTTGTAAACATGCGGAACAACGCCATCTACTGGCTGTAGTCTTTAGCCTCTGGACAGAAAATCCTCCGATGACGCAAAATGACGATTTTTGCGTCATCGGAGGATTTTTTCCAGACAAAAAATACATAAATCTCTCCTCTCAGGGGGATATGAGGGGGGAAAGCATGGTAATTCGAAAATACTACAGGTTTTCTACTAATACAAAGCTTAATGCTAAATCCTGAAGTAACCCTTTAAGCTACTTTCAAAAGGTGATTTGCTCTATTTTGATTGCTAACGTAGACATCAGTGTTATTATGTGAACCTCTGTGATAATATGAAAATTTGTAATGTAGAAATAACGATACTGTGTGGTTTGTGAAGCAGTTTTAAACTTTTACATGACGACTGCTCTCTCTCTGGATCAGCGCCAACGCAGTCCTTAATATTCTGGTGTGATTTTGTCGAAGGTTTAATAGACACACGTGGGTGTTTGAATCCAGATAGAGTTCAGAATCCAGATATAGTACTATGGTATAAAAATAAGGCACCATGGAAATACTCTCTGTACCACCATATAACGTCTTTGTAATGGTTATTACCTGAGCGAAATACAGACGCATCTCCTTTCCATTGAAGTCACTCTTATGGAGTTTGACTCGGGCCTCGGCTGCCGCTAAAGCGTTGGTGAAGTTGATCCGAACCCGTCTGAAGCTCCTGAAGAACTGGAACGATGTGTCTGGATCAAACGCACGGAACAAAGCCTCAAACTGCTCCTGATGATGCAAAACGAGAGAAGGGGAAAAGTGTCAAATAACTGGACTGAGATGAAACAAGACAATCATAAACATTGCAAGAGGGTCGCCAACATCATGTATGGAAGGAAAACAAAGAACCCATGCGACCCAATCATGAAAACGAGTAGGGCACTGCTGTAACATGCAAGAGATACATTCATTTCAAGATTTAATGAGTAGTGTTTCTGTCATCACACCAAATATTGGATTGTTCTGCTAGCTACAGCTTGCTGGATGTTTTTCTCTTTTCTTTGTATTATATAACGTGTGCAAAACACCTGCTTGCAAGCACTCGATGTGAGGACTGCTTATTTATTGGTCTCACAAAATGATTTAGAAAGAAATTCATCCTTGCTGTAGTTTAATGAACGAGGTCCAACTACTGTTCAAAACTTGGGGTCGGTAAGATTTTAAGGTGTTACACTTTATTTTAAAGTGTCCTTGTTACATATGTACGTACCATAGTAATAACAGTAAATTATGCATAATTACATGCATACTAACCCTCAAACAAATCCTACCCTAACCCTATAGTAAGTACATGTAGTTGCTTAATATTACTCAGTACTTAAATACATAATTACACTGTAACAACGACACCTTAAAATAAAGTGTAACCGATTAAAACAATATTTTTTAAAGAAGTTTCTTCTGCTCACCAAGGCTATATTTGTTTGATTAAAAAATACAGTAAAATTGTGAAATATTATTACAACTTAAATCAGCTGTTTTCTATGTGAATATATAGTAAAGTGTAATTTATTAGTGTGGTCAAAGCTGAATTTTCAGCATCATTACTCCACATGATCCTTCAGAAATCATTCATATATGCTGATCTGATGCTCAAGAAACATTTATGATTATTATCAATGTTGAAAACAGTTGTGCTGCTTCATATTGTTTTTTTTCAGGATTAATCTTAATTTATTAATATAAATATTCCAATTAAATTCAAAAGAACAGATTTTGTCAAGTAAGTTTTATTGGAAGATAATTCTTACAATCTTACAGATGTCTCTTTACCAATAATACAAAAATAATAATTATTATTATTATTATTATTATAAAAAAATAAATAAAAAAAGAATATAAACAAACCATCCCATACCCGACCTGTTTACATTGACTTGAAAAGGTATGATGAAGGAATGTTAAAACATTACATTAACACAAGATGCATTAATCCACAAGGTTTCCATCTGGATAACAGCTAAAAGGGTGCCAGATTTTGTCAAACTGCTCATATTTTCCCTTCAAACAACAGTATCTGATTTGTCAAAAGAACAGATTTGAATTGAAATAGAATCTTTTACATCATATGCATCAATTTAATGCAAATTATACCAACCCCAAACTCAAAAAATCAAGCATGTAAACAACAAGCTTCAAGCCTCTAATCCCTTTGTTTATCGAAACCAAACAGGCCATCAGAAATAGGAGCGCTGGAACAGCAAGAGCTGCAGGAGCGGCAGATTAACACGACCAGGCTAGTTTAAGGAACGAAAGAAGCCAATTATGTAAGCTTGTGGCACACCAAATATAAAAACAAAAACATGTTGCAACAAATGCAAAATTAGCAGAACCTGAAAGAGAAATGCCACCTAACTCTAAAGCTCGACTTGATCAGACTCTTACCTGAACCTGTGGCCGACTGAACGCCTCATGGTCCACCGATGTGGCCACCAGGCACAAGTTGTTGCACTTTGTAGTTTTAAGATGCATGATTCAGTTTCAGAAGAATGTGCAGATTACATGTGCGGATGATCACCTGCCTGCCTCTACCGGGATTTCCAACGTAAGACGTTCAGAGTCTGTTCCCGATGAAATCTCTCCAGAGAAAAGCCACTCCGCCACACGTGCCAGCAGAAGTTTCTAAAAGTGCTGCGAGGTCACGGCTTTACTCGCAGGTTTATCTAATGCTGCTTATAGTCCAGCTGATACTGTTGAGGACCGCCTCTCTCTCTCTCTCTCTCTCTCTCCTTCAGCTCCTCCTTTCATTCTCTCTCTGTCTGTCAGTCTCTCATTCCTTGTTGCTGACTAATCCTAATGAGGAACTGGAAACTCATGACATCACTCAGTCCAATATCCTCATTCTCTCCCTTCAGCATGTTTCCATGTGGCAATCCCACTGTCTCTCACCTTTCCATCCCAACATCGCTATGTCGTTTAACTACTTTCAAACATCATTCTTTTACAATGAGACAACAAAAGCACAAAGACTCTTGTTTTGTCTCCAGAAAGTGCCCAGACTGCACCTGATACCAAAACTATTTCACAATAATCAGACTATTAACCCACGGATAAAGAAATAAAACCAAAATCATGATATTTATTAGAGGAATTACCAAAAGCAACATGCGCCAATCATCTTCCCATAGTCGTAATGAGAAGCACTTATGAACAAAAAAGAAGCTTTTTTGCGATTAAAATTTGACATTGACAATTAATTAATTAAAGTATGTATTGCAGTTTTAGAGTTAGATATTATTTTGATACATTATTAAAAAAATTATACATTATTATATTTTTACTTTACAGTAAAATATCCAAATAGTAATATCTTTTATTATGTTTTTTTTTTGTAATTATCACATACTAAAATAATTATCATATACTAAAATAATATAAATATTCTATTTTTATTAGTAATTTTTTTTAATAATTTAAATTATCTAGTAATTAGCCTATTTTTTATATTATTTGAAAGCCATATTAATATATATAATCACAAAACTTCATCAAAATTCTATAAAACAAGCAAACCTGAAACTTTTTAAAACTACATTTAAAATCACAAAATTTATCAGAAAAATCTAAATTAGATTTATTTTTTCTAAAATCGTGCAGCCCTAAGACATTTTTAATAACTTTTACAGAAAAAAAAAAACTTGTTAAATTAGTTAACTGTAAGTAACCTTACCATTAGGGAAGCACCGATCTGAACATTTTGTCCGATACTGATAATCGATAAAGCCGATAACCGATATATTGGCCGATAAATCTAAATCCAAATATTTTATATAATATTTTATATAATATTATTAGATTATTTTATATCATTTTTGAGAGCCTGATTACAGAGCCTGGTTGAACCAGTGTACGTTTTAAAATAAATGTTACACTTCTATGGTCAAGTTGGCCAACTTTCCTTATCAAAAAAAAAAAAAATTCTTATAAATAAATAAAACAATGCCTAATTGGGATTACTGGTTAATCAGTTTGATTCATTCCTATTTACTAAAGATTGATTAATTCTGGGAACTGACCACCTAGAAACCACCCAAAACACCCTAGCAACCACATACATTTTGATTCATAACTATTTGCTTATGATCCATTGTGTAAACTGGTTCAGTTGATTAATTTTTAACTGGCTCACAAATCAGACATCACTATGACTTTTAAACAACTTTCCACAGAACATTCCATGAATTTTAACACTGATTATTCCAACACAGTTTTAAAATTCCCCAACATTTCCAGGTTTTCAATGACCGTGGGAACCATTACACCAAACAGCAACAAAAAAACAAGCTGACTGTGGCGAACTCTTGTTTGTGTGTGTAAATGTGTTGATGGTAAAGACTGCATGGTTAGACAGTAACCCACAAGTCTCACTTGTTTAAAGATTACACTGATCACCCGTTCGTGTACATGCACTGCGTGTGTATTATGGAAGGACGGTGCATATCTGACTCAATGGAAAAATGGAAATATGAAACCGAAATAAGGTGATGGAAAAAATGCAAAGGCAAGCAGACACTAGATGGGTGTTATGCAAAGACAAGTGGAGGTGAGACAGCGGATAGTTGTGGTACACATAAGCCACCAGAAGATATTAATATCCAGCTGCACAAAAGCGCATGATGATGTAACATATGAGTGATTTACATATTATCTACAGTAGCCCCATAAATGTATATGGACACTTAAGCTACTTCAAATGTCAGTGCTTTAAATAACACAATTTTAACGCAGCGTTCTGTTTATAATACCAGTGCAATACTTATTCTCATGCTCGTTTATTTGTCTTGAGAAAGCCAACATATTGATATTCTATTTAAAACCACCCAGATTACCTTAGCAACACTCTAGCAATCACCCAGAACACCCTAGTGCAAAGTAACCACCTAGCAGCCACCAGAAAACCCAGTAACTGCATAGCAACCTCCTAGCAACCATCCATAACATCCAGCAACGGCAGAGAAACCACCAGAACACCAAGCAACACCTTAGCAATCACCCAGAACACCCAAACAACTGCATAGTAATCACGTAGCAACCATTTGGAAGAACCGCATAGCAACCTCCTAGGCAACACTGCAGAACACCCAGCAACTGCATAGCAACACCTAGCGACCATCACCAGAACTAGGGTTGCAAAATTCTGGGAATTTTCAAAGATGGAAACTTTCCATGGGAATTAATGGGAATTTAAGGGAATTAACAGGAATTTATGGGAATAAATGGGAATAAACTGGGAATTTTCAAAGTTGAGGGTTGACTCTTCATAGGGAACTTAAATATAATTGAGGAAAGTATATTTTAGCATAATCTTGACTAAAACAAAGACTCAGGGCCCTATCTTGCACCCAGCGCAATTGACTTTGTACAGCGACGCATGTATCATTCCTATTTTGCACCCGCGCAAAGCGCACTTTTCCCTCCACAGAAGCACGTCGCTAAACTAGGGAATGAACTTGCGCTCCCTGGGCGGTTCAGCGCAAAAAAGGAGGCGTGTTCCGGCGCAAACGTTCCTTCATGCTATTTTGCAGGTTTAGAAAACAATTGCGCCACTAACCAGGAAAAAATAGTTTAAAGTCAGTGGCGCGTTGCGCATGTTATTCAGATGCTATTTTAAGGGCGCATGCTTGGCCATAATCAATGTAGCATGTGCACAACGCACATACACTTTGATTCTCTCATCTACACAGACGCAGCAGTTTTCATTTTTGCAAATCATACATTATTACGATAGATAGATAGATAGATAGATAGATAGATAGATAGATAGATAGATAGATAGATAGATAGATAGATAGATAGATAGATAGATAGATAGATAGATAGATAGATAGATGGATAGATGGATAGATGGATAGATAGATAGATAGATAGATAGACAATTTATTATAAAAGCATACATCTAGCTTACACATTTACCCAAATTATCATACGCCTGTTTAACTGAAGTTAATTTGGGTGGGTTTCTCCATCCCCAACGTCCCTGACGAGAGCGTTGCTCTCCTCGGCTGTGAACCGCTCCTGGCGCGCTCCTGGCAAATCCGCCGTTATAATAGGAATCCGCTTTAGAACAAGCGCGCCTGCTCTTAAAGGGAATGTGAGATGACGCTCTGATTGGTTTATTTCACGTTACGCCCAAACCACACCTATACATACAACCGGCACATCCGGGAACTTAACTGTCAATTTTGTAACCGCCCCTTTTTAGGGGAAAACAAGCCAGACTTCCCATAGACTTCAATACAAAATAGCGGCACAAAACAACGTCCGTACACAGCCGGCAGACGTGTATAACTTCAGAAATCACTTAGATGAAATATGTCGAGTAATTATATGTCCACCCTACCTTCCACAGAGCGTGAACGATACATTTATAAACTTAATTTGGGCAACTTAAAAACATATCCCATTTCATTCTACCAGCGTCAAATTGGCCCATCAACCCCACCCAGTGGTTTACACGGACATTTACTCGTACCTCATCGAGTCACCAGGTAGCCAGTGAATGATTTTACTACGGTTTTAAGACGTAAACATCTTTAAATGTATAATATTGTGTCTTTATATTTAGAGTAGCTACTGAGTGCACTTTTCTGTCCAGCTATACAACTAGCCTGATTTAGCTTTCGATAGCATCATCCGTAATTCATGATATTTCCATAACAGCAAGATATTGATGATGGCAGGCAGAGATGGGCATGAATACATGGAAATGTATTTAAAATAAAATAAAAAATACTGTGTGGAATAATAATTAAATACAAATACATAATAGGGGTAGCCTACTGTGTGAAAAAAAATGTTTAAATACAAATTACATGTTTGTAAGGGTTAGTACACGTCCTCAATCCGTTACTGTGTATGGCGCTCGCCGGATTGTTTTCCCCTAAAAGTGGGCGTGAACCTTTTCAGAGACGTTCTATGACGCTACGCCGGTTGTATGTATGAATAATGAAGCTACTTCAGACCAACCCATTTTAGATTTGCGCCTGGCGCAAGAGTCATTTATCCCGCCGGGAAAATAGCAACAGCGCCAAGACCCGCCCACAAAGTTACTTGCGCTTTGACACTTGCGTTTCAGATCGTTAAAATAGGGCCCTCAGAGTTGGAAGATGAGGAGGTGGATGTGTTGTTGGATGTTGATGAGGCCCACGAAGAGCCCACTGACTGAGCAAAACTTGCAGAGGATTGCTTGAAGGAAGATTTGCATGTTTAATGGGACGTTTTGGAGGGAGAGGTTTTTTTTTTTCATTTAACATTTTGAATGGGACTTTGTGGGGATTTATGGATAGGGGTGCATTTTTGATTGAGTGGGGTTGGGGGATGAGTAATATTTAACCCAATATTCCTGTTTTTGTTCTTCCATGAAACAAGTGATTGTTCAATAAAATAATTAAAACTTGTTCTGTTCTACTTACAAATAAATCTTTTGAAATATATGTTGAAAACATTTTGCACGGATGTTTTCTTATGACTTCTGTTTATATTTATGCTTGGATATGATACAATGATCGATTACATTACAATTAATTCCCAGTTAGTTCCCCTAAAGTCCCATTAATTCCCATAATTGCCATTATTCCCATGGAAAGTTTCTAATATGGAATATTTCCAAAATTCCCCAGCTTAACTTCCCATGGACATTTACCGGAAACTTTCCAGGGGCCTCATTTATAAACGTTGCGTACGCACAAAATAAGGCGTACGCAGCTCTCTACGTAATAATTGGTATTTATAAAAAGCAAACTTGACGGGAAAATGTGCGGTCCTTCTCGCATACTCTGACCCAGGCGTACGCATAAAAACGGGTGAAATGAGAAATGGCGACACCGTCGGCAGATGGAAGAAACACGTGAAAGTGTGTGAAACTGTAGACCGTTGTGTAAAAGAAATGTCAATACTGCCTCTCATAAATAACACGAAGACTTCACAAAGCAAGTCTTACAATTAACAGCCACGAACACCCGTTTGATCGATCTGCAGTCTAAAACAAACAAAATCAAACGAAAATTACAGCAGAAATGCAAATTAACACATATTTGCAAAAAGAAAAGTGAAATATGTTCTGCAATAATATTGGCATGTTATGCAATTCATCCTCGTAGCTTGTCAGACGCAATCAAATGGATGGTAATAAAACGCTCCCGTATCCCCTTTCCTCCACCCGTGGCAGACACACTCTGGCGATGGAGCGCTAGACTCTTTTTTTTTTGTCCGACGACTTTGATGTCCGACCATTTCATTTTTATTTCGGCCACGGTCCGAGGTTGTGAGGCTGCAGCATTATCGGCGTCTGCAACCTTTTGCCACTCAAGTGCCTTTTTGGCATTAGTAATGCCCACACTGTGCCCTCCAAACAACATTTTACTTCTCTTTTCCACCTCGCCAACGATAATTTCTACTTCACATTGAGTGAAGTTACGTTTCTTGGTTTTCCTCTCTGTGTTTGCCATGATTTCGCAATCGATCACGCCCATAGTTGCCCATAAATAGTCCGTGAAACGGGCAACTATGGGCGTGACATAAAGCCGCAAAAGCTGCGCTATATTTAGAATTGATTGTGATTTATTAAGGGAAAACTGCGTAGGATGTGCGTGCGCACGGTTTTATAAATCCGAATATTTCTGTGCGAACGCACGTCCTATGTTTCATCCGTACGCCACTTCTGACGCAAATCCTACGCAAAGTTTTATAAATAAGGCCCCAGAAATTTACCGGAAATTTTCCGCCCCTTTGCAACCCTAACCAGAACACCCATCAACTGCATAGAAACCTCATATAAACCACCCATAACACCCTGGCAACTGCATAGGTACCACCTAGCAACCACCAGAACATCTAGCAACACACAGGGAATCCCACAGAACACCCAAGCAATTGCATAGTAACCACCTAGAAACCATTCAGAACACCCAGAAACTGCATAGCAACCTCCTAACAACCACCCAGCAACCACACAGAACTGCAGACTAACTGCCTAACAACCACCAGAACACCCAGCAACACCCTAGCAACCACCCAAAACACCCAGCTACTGCATAGCAATACCCTAGCAACATCCAGAACACCCTAGCTACTGCAGAGTAACCACCTATCAACCACCCAGATCACCCTAACAACTGCTTAGCAACCTCATAGCAACACCCTACTCATAACATAACAACCACCCAGAATACAGTAAAATCTGTCCGTCCTTCAAATTTCAAAGTATTAAATCTCCTTCAAACTTTCTGTCCATGCTTCCTCAAGCCAACATCAAAGATTGTCTTGGCAAACTTTATATCTAGCTGTAATATATGTGTGTGCCTCATTTATAATGCGTACCTTCGATAATCCAGTATTTTTTTTGTATTAAATGTGTAAATATATTCTGTGTACTGTAGGTACAGCCTGTCCGGCTTTTCATGCATCAACTGATAGTATTTCATGTCACATGTGGCCATAGTGTGAACGCACCATCTGTGCATTAGCTTTAAAGCTCAAACACACAGTCACCTGCTCTGAATGGAGACCGAGAGGGCAAAATTCAGAACAAAGGTTTACAGTGCAGCACTGGAGGAAAAGACACCGAGCACTCATGCATATGGGACCGAGTCAATCCCGGGACAAAAGCTGAGTCACATGTGCGCTCAGCCATAGTGCAGAACAGCTTAAACATTTGCCCATGCTTTCAAGCAGCAGAGAGGCATTCTCACTTGAGCAGTGTTTTGCTGGCTCTTTAATAATGATTAAGATGATTTAAATGAGTTAGGTAGTGTTTAGTGCTGGTGGTCAAACATCAGCCAGGCAGACATTTCCACTACAGACACTGCAGCAGGGATAAAGTCACCTCAAATGTCTAAAACTTAACCATAACATACACACTAGCCTACTAGCAATCAAGCAGAACACCCTAGAAAATGCAGAGTAACCACCTAACAACCACCAGAAAACCCAGCAACTGCATAGCAACCTCCTAGCAACCACTCATAACATCCAGCAACTGCAGAGCAACCACCTAGCAACCACCAGAGCACCCAGCAACACCATAGGAATCACCCAGAGCACCCAAGCTACTGCATAGTAACCACCTAGCAACCATTCAGAACACCCAGCAACTGCATAGCATCCTCCTAGCAACACCCCATAACATCCAGAAACACCCCAGGACACCCAGCAACTACATAGTAACCACCTAGCAATCACCAGAACACCCAGAAACTGCATAGCAACCTCCTAGAAACCACCCATAACACCCTAGCAACTGCATAGGTACCACTTAGCAACCACTGGAACACCCAGCAACACCATAGCAATCACCAAGAACACCCAAGCAACTGCATAGTAACCACCTAGCAACCAGTCAGAACACCCAGCAACTGCATAGCAACCTCCTAGCAACACCCCAGAACACCCAGCAACACCAAGCAACACCCCAGGACACCCAGCAACACCAAGCAACACCCCAGGACACCCAGCAACTATATAGTAACCTCCTAATTCCATGCAACATACGCACGAATAACCATTACACAGTTTCTTTTCACTTGTGTTGTATTTAAGGAGCTAAACACAGTGCAAAATGTCAAAACATATACAAAAAAAGTAAAATTTGTATAATCACTGTTTTCGTTAGATGAAAAATGACCAGCTCGCTCTTAAATGCGAGTATATCATCATGAGCTTATCTGTATGTTTTCAAAGTCTGAAAAAGAAAACACATTTAGCTGGAGATTTCATCATTTCTCTCAATAATCATTTAAAAAGTAACTCTCGCCAAAATGCAACCTAGGCTCTTTTTGTTAATCTACCCGAGTCAAACTTTCAATTAAAAGCATAATTCGAATGGAAACTCCACTTTTAAGTTTGACCGTATTTTCGATACCGGTTAAAATGCCTTGTGAATGGGAGTGAATGGGGCACTTCTATGATAGCATCAAAGTCGCTATTTTTAAAACACTAATGCGGCTCGACACAACATGAAACTGTGCTGGAAGTCTCACCAGAGGCTCTACACATGAACTCCAGCATTGAGAACAGTGTTTGTGTACACAGAGTTTACTAAAAAGAAAGATTTTGATCAACTCACTGTGTTTCTGTTCGCCGGCATTTTGACAGACAAAAATAGTGATAGATAGAACGCTGATAAAATTGTCAGAGCAGCGCTGACAACACGTTTCTGTGCGAGTGTGTGTCATACTGTAGGCCTATTTGTGTGCGTTTGAGCGGGAGGAAGAGAGCATGTGCTTTTCATACATCATAAAATGTAATTTTGTGGCAAAAAACATGGAAATATTTTGCCGTTTTTTTCTTATTGCTTACTATATTTATTTGTTTTGTCAGTGTCGTTGTGGGTTTTAGTTCTGTGGGCTGTAAGAATCTTTGAAATAACTGAAATCGTTTGGCGCGGTGATAAGGAGCTGTAATGCGCTAGCCTGGATGCCAGTCGTACTTC
This sequence comes from Scardinius erythrophthalmus, assembly GCF_964197995.2. NCBI lineage: Eukaryota > Metazoa > Chordata > Actinopteri > Cypriniformes > Leuciscidae > Scardinius > Scardinius erythrophthalmus. Next base: position 2,534,775 of record NC_138223.1, on the reverse strand, counting down.
GCCTCGCCCACAACATTTTTAGGTCGGGAATTTCGGTCTGGACTTGATCAGTTGAGGAGCTATTATGCCCGGACCAATCAAATTGTCAGGGCGGGCTTTATACGATGATGGACAGATGATCAACAGTAACGTAATCATCCACGTCTCTTGAGTTGAATTCGTTTACAACAAAGATGGCTGCCGCTGGAGAATTGAGATTTCACGAGTTCACACTTACAAATAAGTCAGATATAATAAATGCACATTTGGCGTGCTGTGCGAGGAGAGGCTCCGGCTCAGTATCGGCCCGAACCCAAAGTACTCCCCTCGTATTCCTGGCTGTGGAAGAACAAGCCGAGAGTGAGAGGAGGGATGCTGGAAACTGTCCAGGAGTGTTAGACGAGTTGACAGAGTGAATATATATATGTTTCCTCTCATGCTGATAGGGTAGACATGGTAATTGTTTGATGACAAGTTGATTGGATTGATTATTTGAACGTGCTCCTCCTGAACTTTGTCTATGAAACATCATGTGTAGATTCCGCCATCGCGTCTGTTATAGAAGATATCGACAGCGTATTAATTTGAAAAGAGGAACAGAGAACCGCGATCAAGGCATTTGTCGATCGGAAAGATGAATGAAGAACATACGTCACTCAATCCGTTGCTCTGATTGGTTGTTGGTCTATCCAATTGAGTGCAGAGGCATTTTCTCTCCTGGTTCGGTTGAAACACGCCCCATAATCACAGCCCAATGGAGCAGATCAGACTCACATTCTGACTAGAATCTGAGTATGACGACGTCAGGCTAGTAATGTGGTCAAGACCTGCCTGAACTACTTTAGCCGCGCATTTCCCTGAAAATAATGGCACACCTTATGTTCGTCAACCAATCAGAGTCAAGCATTTACCAGCCCTGTAGTATAAGTGCTAATAAATCTGTGTGCTGTTTTTAGATTAAAAAAAAATTACAAAATGCACACTGAAATGCTTGATCCTAGAACAATGCTGAATCATAAATCTCAAATGTATTTTAAGGCCGACCATTTCAATTAGTCACAATTTAGTTATTTAAGTTTACAGAAAAAAAAAACAATTAACTTTTAAAAAGTATCATAGATATTTAAGCATGCTAAAATGAAAATAATCTTTGCAAAATATTATAGTCATCTCTGCATAATAAACCAAGAGCAATGTCTTTTAACATTTAACACACTTTCACCTTCAAATCAGATTTTTATTACTCTGTCTTATGGAAAAGTGCAGATTGTGTATTTATAATTTAGTAAGTCTGACAGACACTTGGCCTTCTTAGCTAACATTTTCCATTGTTCTTATGGGATAGTTCCTGCTAAAAATAGATCTCTTTGGAAATTATATTACATAATGAGCCTCAATTTAAGCAATACTGAGATGAAAGTCATGCAAGACAGAGAAAAACAATAGCTTTATAAGTGGCTTCACGGGATAAATATGAGCTAAGACAGCGATCGACCTTTGACCTCAGTGTCAGTGGAAAAATAAAAAGCTACAAAGGTTTATTTTACTTTCCATGTGAGCAGCTGCGGTCAATGATCTTTCTAGGAGTTTGGTTCCTCATTGAATGTCCTTTTGTAGCAGTAAAGCAGGTGTGGTGCTAAAATAAACCAAGGCTTTGTGGAAGCTTCAAACACCCTGACCAAAGAAAGACCCCAACAACGGGTAATACCATGTTGGTTAATAAATCACAGCATTAAGAAAGATTTGCTTTTGCAAATTATTTGTTTCAATTATAATGCATTTACATCATTCTGATCAGCAGGCATCGCCAGAGTTTGGCGTTTCTTGTGCTTCAAAACAGTGAATAATTTTGCACAGTAATAGGTTCGATTCATTCAAAGTTTCGAAAAGCGTTGCTCTCCCATAACTACTTGGGATGGGTTCTTATGATCTGGGCCAAAAAATAAGCAACTAAACAAAACACCACAGCAACCGCATAGCAACCATTTAAAAACACCAGATTGGCATTGGCTTGGCAACCCATCAAAACGCAGCCAAACATGTTGGCAGGGAGTTTTTGGCAGGTTTTCTAAAGAAAATGTAAACATCTAGTTTGAATCACTGCTCTATTATGTACAGAACACCCCTTTTTATAACCATAGGCTATTATAAATGTATTATAAATCAAAATTAATTCAGAGTGGCTTATATAGTGGCACCAGGGTCTCACATGGCTATCTATGTAGAAGATATGTGATGGAGCAAACCAAGGATTTACAAGTGGATAAGTGAAATCACAATGAATTTCTGTTAAAGGTAAGGTCGATAATAAACTGACAAGGCCCACAATCAGATCGGAAGCGTTTCTGTGCAGGCCATGGACTCATTCAAATGAATGTAGATTACATCTGTGCAGTCTAACAAAATAAATGTTGTGGTACTATGTAATATGTCCAAAAAATACTATGGTTGTACCATAGTACAATGTCCAAAAGAACAGGGTACTTTTTGGTGCATTTTAGCAAATACATGCCATTCCCAATGTAAATGTCCAAAACATTGTATTACCATGGTGCTTATGCAAAAACCATTATACTGTCATGATAGAATGTCCAAAAAAACAACAACAACATGGCAGTGCCATGATCAAGGTATTAACATGGTACATATCCACAAAGCAATGTAGTACCATAGTACTTTTTTTAGAGCACTGCTCATGTCCCACAGGTCACAATTCAGTAAATACAGTATGAATCATTTTATGAGCAACAATTCATGGCTTTCACTTCCGCGACATCAGGTCCCGCTGCGATAAACCGGGTATTAATCGGGGTAAAAGCAAAGCGCGTGCACGCCTACCTTTAAATGCTGCTCACTAAAAAGCTCTTCGCACACTTTGCACGCGATGAGCGCGTTGGGTTGTTCGTTGAGATGGACTTCTGAAGTCGCCGCCCCTCCACCGCTCTCGGACTGCTGCATGTTCGGTGCTTTTGATCTCAAACGCGGTGCCTTTGATCTCAAACGTGCCCGCGCTCAGCTCATGGCGCCATGCTCTGCGTCTTTCTCGTCTCCAAAGCAGCGCAAACCGTCAAATTGACACACACACACTACTGTACATGCAGTGCTAGTGCATGCATAGTGCTACTACCATAACCGTGATGTATTCCTGAACCGAAAATGACGTCTACACTTGCGACAGACTGCACTGGGGGCCAAAACAGCTGATATGACGTCATGGTTTCCGCTTACGCACGAGCGCTGTGCATGGAGCATTGGGGTTGATGCAAGTATTATTTGTGAAAAAGCACTAGATTGTTCAAAATGTAACCAGGAACACGGGAGACACTGAAGACACGGTTAGGTTTGTGTAATGTGGGCAGTGCGTGCATTTTAAATGTGATTATGACAAAGATTATCACTGTAAAATGGTGTTTGAGTGCCCTCTTTTGGTCAGGTTTGTTGCAATGCAGGCACATGGCAAAGCGGTGGACATTGAATGCATTGCACACTGCTTTAAATACAGTATTCTGATACTCAAATTACACTAAAAATGTCAGAATGTCATTGCAAGTACGAAGATATTAAAGACTGCAAAAGCACACTTTACATGCAAAACAACTCAGTGTTGTGTGACTGGTTTTATTTTGTGGTTAGTGGAACATGTTCATAGGTAATGTGCTGAACTACACCTGTGGACCTGTGTGAACTTAATTTATCAACCGTGCCACCTTACCTAAATCACTGTGACGGCCTGCTATTTTTAACTAAATTTTATATTTCCCCTGTGTTTTTTACACGTTTTAACAGAAATAATAATAAATAAATAATCTTAATAAATAACAGGCTACATTAATGTATACAATTAATATATGGAGAGATTCCATCTATGTATTCATCCATCCATCCACTTTAGCATACTTTTTTAAAGGTACTGTACATTTTAATGAAATGATACTTTAAAAGAATATATTTAAGTGCAAACTACATAATGTTTTTGGACACATAATTGCATGTTATTTGCAAGTAATTAACAATGTAAAAAGCTATTTAAAAGCATTACAAATGATTATTAAAACATAATGAATTAAAATGGACTTTAAAGTAAAACTTTGGTTACACTTTATTTTAAGGTGTCATTGTTAATTAATTTATGCATTCTTTATTCCAGACCCTTAGGTCCATATCACAAAGTAAAAGAAATAAAAAGAAAAGAATAACATGCAAACATAGATTTACATACATTATTTAAGAACATACAAACTTGAATTCCAGTGCTTCCAGAACCAGGAGGAATACCTTGTATCACTTAATGTAATCATTTTAGACCATTATGACAGTGTAATTATATATTTAAGCCATGAGTTATTTTATTGAACAACATGTACTTATTGCACTATAGGGTTAGGGCAGGATTAGGATTTGGTTGAGGGTTAGTTGCATGTAATACTTTACTGTAATTACTATGGTAAGTACATGTAACATATTTAACAAGGTCACTGAGAAATAAAGTGTTACCAAAACTTCTAATTTGACATTATTAGAAAATGCACTTTTTGCACATTGTCATTAAAGTGTATTTTCTCTAAGCACACGTAAATGGCCTTTTATTTTATCAATATTAAATTAACCCAAGTGCAACTACAATTTTTTTTAAATAATTATGCTTTTAAGATTCAATATATTTGCTGATATATTTTTAGATGTATATATTTCAGTTAATTTTAATTCTACTTCATTAAGATGGAGGATGGAGAATTACAATTCATTTTAAATAAGTGCCCTACCCTTAAACCGATCATCTTGAGCTGACCAGGCTCCCATTGGAGCGGATTTGAGTGGGCAGGCAAGTCATGTGGGGATCAGAATCCGAAATTTACCATAATCCTCCAGAGGAAAAGGGGGGAGAGAGAGTAATTCCTAGTTACCTCTACAGAACGTAGCCTGGAGAGGTAGACACAAGAGCTTTAGTGTGTTAGCTATACAACAAGTTCTACACAGTCATAGCAAACTCTAAACACTCGTCTAGCTTTTGAATTATGGCCCAGGCCAAAGGTGATATGAGTATCAACATGGAGATTTCTAACGGAGCTGTTATCCACTGTCCTGTAGGATCATGCATGGAGATGGAAGATCGGCGGACTGGGGAGGAAGAGGAGGAGGAAGATGAGGTTGAACTAGCTGAAGAGGTGGATGAGGATATGGATGATGGTGGAGACAACAACGTAATGCCTTCAACACATGTGATCGTCCATAAAACAGAGCAAGAGGATTTTATGGAAGACCTGGAACACCTAGAGAGTGCAATTCTGCAAAAAGAGGTAAAATATGGAAAGGTGGAGGACGAAGTGGACATACCAGTTGAACTCTCAATTACAGCGCAAACACAAGTTTCGAAACTTCAAAACGAAGCTGAAGTGCGTGCAAGAGCGTTCAAAGAAGTGGACATGGATCGAGCAGATGACAAGTTGGAAACACTGTATGAAGATGAAAAGGAAAGCGATGAACAACAAGTGCAGACTTTGAGCGAAAGGAATATGGAGACACAGGAGCTGCTCCTCTCTGAGGTAAGACAGCTCACTTATGGCCTCCTCGAGAAAATAGAAATCAGGTACAGAGATGATCAAATGCAGCAAGTAAAAAATGAAATAGTTTTGCAAGAAAAGGAGCATGAAGAGGAGCATGAAGACGATGTGGATGAAGAGCCATGGATGGTTTCTACCAGTGAAGCAGGTTCAAAAGAAAACTTTCAGAGTCTTGAGGAAGAGGAAGAACCAGAAACATTTGATAACACGGGTGAAGAACAGTCTATGACCGAGGTGCCTTTATTTGAGGACTGCAAAGCAATTGGTGAGCCAATGCCCAATAATGCCATAGCCAAAAATAATGATGAAGAAACATCCAACATTAACAAAGCAGCAGAAGAAAGGGCGATTGACTGGATTGCAACAGAACAATCTGATCTGTTTGGTGGAACCATAGAGGAGATGGCCCAGCATTCATATCAGTTGGCGGAAAGCATCGTGCAACAACGTGAAAGATTAGAGTGGCTGCAACAAGTGGTGGGAGACACAGATCCAGAGAACTGTGAGAGAACAGTGGCGGATACCCAATCACCCAATGTCAATGGGCCTGAGGAGACAAGAGGAGATCAAGAAACGGATAAAGAGGTAGAGGGCATTGAAAGGATTCAAAGAGGTGTGGAGACCAAGAAGGAGGAGCTTTCTGCAGAGGAGGGAAGCTGTACAGAAGTAGAACAGGCACCTGATGCTCCTGAGATTGGAGAAGAGGGGGCGTGTAAGGAGAAGGAACAGCCAAGACAAGTCAACGAAGAAGTGCCAATACCTATAGAAGAGGGGGCGTGTAAGGAGAAGGAACAACCAAGAGAAGTCAACGAAGAAATGCCAATACCTATAGAAGAGGGGGCGTGTAAGGAGAAGGAACAGCCAAGACATGTCAACGAAGAAGTGCCAATACCTATAGAAGAGGGGGCGTGTAAGGAGAAGGAACAGCCAAGAGAAGTCAACGAAGAAGTGCCAATACCTATAGAAGAGGGGGCATGTAAGGAGAAGGAACAGCCAAGAGAAGTCAACGAAGAAGTGCCAATACCTATAGAAGAGGGGGCATGTAAGGAGAAGGAACAGCCAAGAGAAGTCAACAAAGAAATGCCAATACCTATAGAAGAGGGGGCGTGTAAGGAGAAGGAACAGCCAAGAGAAGTCAACAAAGAAATGCCAATACCTATAGAAGAGGGGGCGTGTAAGGAGAAGGAACAGCTTGGCAATGACAAACGGGAGGTTGCAGAGGGAGGTGATGCTGCAAAGGAACAGCCAAGGCAAGTCAAAGAAGAAATGCCAATACTTGTAGAAGGGGGGGCATGTAAGGAGAAGGAACAGCTTGGCAATGACAAACAGGAGATCGTAGAGGGAGGTGACGCTGCAAAGGAACAGCCAAGACAAGTCAAGGAAGAAGTGCCTACAACAGTAGAAGAGGGGGCGGGGAAGTGGCTAGAAGAGCTTAAGGCTGTCATTGAAGATGAGCCAAGAAGGAAAGCCCAGGGGGGGCGAAAAGTGACCATACCTGCCTGGTTGAAGTCCAACGAGAGCTCAGATGCCCCTTTCCAAGAGCCAACGAGGCCCCTCGGCAGTCAGATCCGAACCATGAGCGGGGGCAGCGAAGGGGAGCTGAATATCAAGGCTAAAGGTCAAGAGGTCACCATGGCGAATGGGTTCCCTGGGATCCCACCTGCCGTAGTTCAACAAGAAGAGGTAAAAACACTGGGAAAGCCGTCGAGGATGGCGACTCCAGCTCAACGGGATGGCGATCCTCTTGACCAGCAGATCTCCCTCTATGTGAAGGTATTCTATTGTTATTTATAGCCAGATAATGGTCAAGATTCCCATTTGCATATCGCAGTTTTAGAAGAGAAATGAGTCACGTGGGTTTTCTTTGTCCTCAAAATTTACTTTGATATCTACAGGTTCTGCTCAAAAACGTTGTCATTTTGACCATATTATGATCGGCTGTAGTTAATATGCAATCTGGAAACTATCAGAAGCTTTAATACCAAGCTACCAAATATTTTTGTGTTTTTGGGAAGTATGGTTATTGTGGTACATTTTACATGGAAGGCAGAATTTTACATGCATATAACCTGTCAAAATTCAATTTTGATTTGTGAAATAATGATTTGAGCCTTATTTTAAAAATGACAATGATAAGGCTGTCTTGTTAGCCATGCTAGCATACAGTTTCCTACAATGACAGCATGTCCTTCTGCTCAGCAGATGGTGTTACTATCGCCAACACTAATTGCATTAGTGTCTTTACTCTACTGGTCAGTTGGTCTGCTGTCATCCCACTTCTAGAAACCCAGAATGTAATTCCCAGTCCTAGGCAATGTTACTTCCACAAATTAAGCAGGTACACCAACTTGACCACTAGTATTACTGCTAAAACCAGCATGAAAGTGTCTAAAACTACTGGTAACTGGTCACAAGGTGGTTTTAAAAAACAGTAAACTGGTTCATATGACATAAACATCCATGTACAATAAAATGTAAGTCATATATTAAGACTTAATGTTCAAGAACTAAGTTTTAGGGGTAGCCTGACCTTTCCAACCACAATTCCAACCCTGTTTGTGATTTATAAATAGTTGTTGCTGGTGATATAATGCACTTAGTTAATTGAGTTATTCTCAGCGGGGTGTTGAGCTGATGGATTGATCGGGGAGCTAAAAATGAAACGTACACAATAGACACAACTTGATTCTAGAACATTTCAATAGAAAGTACCATATAAAGTATCATATCACAAACATTAGCAAAGAGCTGGCTATAGGTATCACTTTTGCAATAATCTTGCTATAATCTGCTGTGTTGACTATAGTGCAACATAGATGTGTATTGACTACAGCAACAGTATGTATTTATTTATCTATAATTATTTATACAGTGAGTGTTTTGTAACCAGTCAAAACTACAACAATAGTATTTTTTTTCTATTCTATTCTATTCTATTCTATTCTATTCTATTCTATTCTATTCTATTCTATTCTATTATATTATATTATATTATATTATATTATATTTTTCTATGGACTTGTCTGAAACATTCATAACAAAGCGTATAGCCAGTTTTGTAACCAAGCAAAACTACAGTAATAGTATTGTATTTTATATTTTAAAAAAAATTCTATTCGTGGAATTGTCTGAAACGTTCGGAACAAAGCGCACAGCCAAATTCTTGTTATATGAAGGAGGCTGAGCGGCGGGACGTTAAGCCTGGTAAAAATGTCCTTAAATCCCACCCGTATGTTTCTGCAGAGTGAACAGTAACAAAGACGCCCTTTGTGCGGGTTGCAGTGGAACACAGTAAAAAGTGCAACTCCCACAGACTTTCTGTACATTTCAGATCACAAAAGTATCATTTTGTGTCTCATCATCAGTTTTTGTATGTTGTCTGGATTTGCTTTGGTAAACAGGATCTAAGTGATGATATGCTCAGTTATTATGCCTGATACTGTGCCTGTTATTCAGTGATAAACAGCTGATTCTTATTTTTTTTATGGGTTCGAGTGATGTGCTGCTCTTATATTGAACAGTGAAAGATGTGTTTGTATTTGAATACCTGTTGCCTCTATGAGAAGCTGAAGTGTAGTGGGTTAATCTCCCAGCATTCCTCTACACACTAATCTGATTTAGATGTTTGTTGGTCTGAGTCGGCTATGAGAAGGATCTGAGATTCTGACTGAGTGTTTGGGGGGGTGGAGTGGCTCCGTCCAGTCATAATATGATTCCTGCATGTGCAAAACTCACCGCCATGATGCTAGTGTTGCATGTGGTTGTCAGGATGTTCCTAATGGTTACTAAGGTGTTCTGATTTAGGACTTTTCTGTGCGGTAGCCATAGGGTATTCTGGATTGTTGCTTGGGTGTTCTGGATAATTGTCAGGGTTCTCTGTTTTTTTAGGTGATTGTTATGGTGTTCTGAGTGGTGTTTAGCATTAGCACGTTGCTATGGGGTTGCTAGGGTATTCTGGATTGTTGCTATGGTGTTCTGGATGATTGCTAGGGTTTCTCTGATTGTTTTTTAACATTTTGCTATGCGATTGCTAGAGTGTTCTGAATGGATTTAGAATGTTGCGTGATGTTTAGCACATTGCTATGGTGTTGCTAGGGTATTCTGGATTGTTACTAGGGTGTTCTGGATAATTGCTAGGGTTCACTGGTTTTTAGCATTTTGCAATGCGATTGTTAGGGTGTTCTGAATGGTTTTTAGAATGTTGCTAGGGAGTGGTGTTTAGCAATAGAACGTTGCTATGGGGTTGCTAGGGTATTCTGGATTATTGCTAGGGTGTTCTGAATGGTGTTTACGCTGTTACTATGGGGTTGCTAGGGTATTCTGGATTGCTTTCCATGGTGCTCTGGTTAATTTGCTATGCGGTTGCTAGGGTGTTATTAATGGTTGCTAGGGTGTGGTTTTTTTAGCATGTTGCTATGCGGTTGCTAGGGTGTTCCTAATGGTGTTTAACATGTTACCTGCTATGGAGTTCTTTGGTATTCTAGATGGTTGATAGGCAGCTGTTTATTGGCCCACAAATGTGACATTAATTATATTAATTTAATTGCAGTGCAGTTACTGGTGTGCTTCTATTCAAAGTAAGGTTTTCGAGTGTCTCTAAAGAAGCCGCACTGCCCTCTACTGGCGTTATGTCGGTCTGTTTTACCCTCAGGTCCTCATCCATCCCTCATCACAGCTTAACTTCAGGTGGCCAGACCTCACATAATCATTCCACAACCTCCAGACTCATGAATACAGTGACACAGTAGTAACTCTACACGATCCCCAAGGCACTTTATAACACATACAACATGGAAATGTATATAGTTTATTTCTAGATTATTGTGCAGTGTTAGATTGTACACTGGAAATCATAATAGCGATTCCCAACTCTGCAAAACTCTTTCATAACGCACGTCTCATGAACGGCGTCTCTATCGCTGATAACAATGAACAAACGTCTCAGTGTCTCAGTGTCCTGCGTGTTTGACCGTGTTCTCCAGCCCAAACACCCACAGAACACCAAATGTAATCAGTCATTCTGGAAAGACTTTTCCATGCCTTCAGAGAATTTGCTTTGAGAAACCATTCTGCATTCGATATTATGAGACATGTGAAAGCATTTACACCATGGCTTGGTTTGATGTAGCAGCTAAAAAATTGGGATTTCCTAGCATCGAGCTGTTTGTCAAGGTAAGACGTTCTCACGTTAAACCTTCGAAGAAATAAAACATTTGTTCTTGTAGGATGACACAATAATATCTACATCATTCTGCATTGTGTTCCTTTATAAAATTAATGATAAACTCTTTTGTGTGGTTGAATTTTATGCTTTATTCAACTGTGGCCTTTTTTGTGTGCTATCAATTAGAGCTAATTGCGTTTATTAAAGCATTTTCCCAGGCAAAATAAACATTTATTAGGCTAATCACATAATTAACTATTTATCTGAACAAGCTGCCTGCTGACAAGTGAAATCAGTGCACTTTGGATGTTCTACTAACTATAAGTAACTTTACAACTACATGTCAACTAACTCTCATTAGTACTAGACTGTTAGTTTAAGGGTTTGGGTTAGTAGAATAAGTTGACATGTAGATGCAAAGATTCTGATTGTCAATAGAATATCTGTTGAGGAGCATCAAAAAAAGAGTTATTAAGTATTACTAATACTCTAATGACTGATAGTTGACAAGTAGCTGCAAAGTTACTTATAGAGTTAGTAAAATCACAGACTCTCACAGAGTTGCTGAAATGAATCGTATGAATGTGAAACGCCAATATTTTCATTCTAGTGTTAGTATTGACTACATCTTGTGATGTTGTTTGTTCTGCAGCTGAACAGTTTAAGCTTAAGCTTATTTACCCCTTTTTCGTAATTTATTGTGGCGCTCAATGAGGACGAAAGCTCCCTTAAAGGGATAGTTCACCCAAAAATGAACATTTTGTCATTACTTATTCACCCTTATGTTGCTCCAAACCTGTATGAGTTTCTTTGTTCTGTTGAACACAGAAGATATTTTGAAGAATGTTGGTAACCAGAGAGTTGACGGACCCCACAGTAGGAAAAACATACTATTGAAGTCAATGGGGTCCATCAAGTTTTTGGTGGTTATCAACAATTCTTTAAAATAGAAAGAAACTCATTCAAGTTTGGTACAACATGAGGGTGAGTAAATGATGACAAAACATTTTTTTGGGTGAACTATCCATTTAATGTCTTTTATTTCCCATTTAATTTTTGTGGAAATTTAAAATCATGTAAAAAAAGGCAGTGAGGGGGCGCCCTAGCGTTGTATACAGTATATATATATATATATATATATATATATATATATATATATATATATATATATATATATATATATATATATATATATATATATATAAAGTAATTAACCACTTAAACATAAATTTGCCTATTTAAATCATTTTGGTCAGTTCTTTACATGTCCGTTTAATTCTGCACTCTAAAAAATGCAGGGTTGTTTTAACCCAACTTTGGGTCAGATATGGACAAACCCCAACGCTGGGTTAAAAATGTAATTTAAAAATGTAACCCAACAGTTAGGTTTGTCCATATTTGACCCAAAGTTGGGTTGAAACAACCTAGCATTTTTTAAGAGTGTGTATTATTCTGAAGTTCGTACATCTTGTAGCGACAAACATATTTCACAAATTAACCTGTACATTTCTCACATTATCTACATAAATCTGCAACATATTAAACATCGTTAGTTATCTTAGATAAACATATTACCTTGAAATCATCATTTTGCCATTGTGTGCAGTGTCTTCACGTGTCAGGAAACTTTTGCAGTGCGCAGAGAGAATGAAATCAAAAGCGTCAGTTCAAACCCATTGTTCCTCCACACTCCTGATGTGGTTAAAGGACTGATGGCATGTTGTGTGTGTCCCAGGCCGGCAGTGATGGAGAGAGTCTCGGGAACTGTCCCTTCTCTCAGAGACTCTTCATGATCCTCTGGCTGAAAGGAGTCATCTTCAACGTCACCACTGTGGACCTCAAGAGGTGAAGCACTACATTCACAGAGACAGATTCAGACAACACAGATTTCCCATTAGGACAATTATGATTCCCAACAGGATAAAATGCGCCTGGAAAACAGCTAAAGATATTCTGATTTAACTAAATCATATAGAAATTGTCCTGAAATTGTACATTGGGATCTTATTTAATCATATTAAGATCCGTTTGCTTACAAATAATGATTGGAAGTTCCATTGGAATCTAAGATTTTTGATAAATTTTAGTATTATTATATATATATATATATATATATATATATATATATATATATATATATATATATATATATACATATATACATATATATATATATATATATATACACACACACAATTATTGTATTTATTAATATTTTTAATTGGCTTTTATTTTTATATTTTCAGTTTTAATATTAATTTTAGAAATACATTTGGGTCCATTTGACCAGGAAGAGGTACATCAAAATAAAATAAAAAAATATAAAAATAAAATCCATGTTTTTTAGTATGAAAATGAAACTTTAGATATGTGTTAAGACTGTAATTTTTCCCTAGATTTTTTTTAAATAAAATAATTTCTGAGATATAACCATTTAAACTTGGTACACCTTCTGCTTTCATGTCTGTTTTTACCCGTAAGTGAACTGTGGTTTTACGCATGAAATTATGCAGTTTTTTAGTTTTTTTTTTGTTACATCTATAAGTTGTATTTTACAGAAGTAACTTGAGAAAAATTTATTTAATTCTTATATATTACATTGTTCTTATAAATTTCATTTAATAATTCAAAATAAAAATTCTCATAAATATTGATAAAAAAAATATCTTGCATTGGTTTTTACTGTAGTTCATTCAACATTTCAAAGAATTTCTTTTTTTTTTTTATAGAATTCTATAAATAGAATTTTTTTTATTTTAAAGAAGTAGTAGCATGGTAAAAACACGGTAACATTCAAAACTTTTGCACATTCACTCATGATCAGATACAATGTGATTTTAGTTGTAAAATATTAAGTTATGACTGTTTTATAAGCTAACGTTCTACCGAGATCAAACAAACCGAAAATTGCAACAGGTGTATACAGTTTTTTTTAATGCATTACAAGGGTTAAGTTTTAGTAATTTTGTTTAGCAATGTGTTTTTGTAATTTTTTCTTAATTTTGTATTTTTTTTTACATTTCCATTTAGCTTTAATTTTTAGTTTTTAATTTAAGTTTTAGTGATTTTAGTACCTCAACTTATTTTATTTCACTTTCTAATTACGAGTTAGGGTTAGACCCTTATTTTATTTTATTTTCTATTTCAATTAACAATTTTTAATAGTTTTAGATTTACTTAGCCATAACCTTGCTGACGAAGGGCGGGTTTGTTGATCCGCGTCTCACAGGAAGCCTGCAGATCTACAGGATCTCGCTCCAGGAACCAACCCTCCATTCATGACCTTCAACGGAGAGGTTCTGGTGGACGTCAACAAGATCGAGGAGTTCCTCGAGGAACGACTGGTCCCACCACGGTACTTTCTCTATCGGTTCACTTCCCATTTCTTTCTTACTTGCCTCAGATACTTAAAACTAATCTTTGTTTTTGTTTTTTTTTGTAGATACCCAAAGTTGTCAGCAAAGCATCCAGAATCCAACACAGCAGGAATAGATGTTTTTGCCAAGTTTTCTGCCTACATCAAGAACCCTCGTAAAGAAGCTAATGAGGGTGAGTTTAATGGCTTTTAGTACACAGATAGTCCTGGTTGTGACTCTTTTCCTCCATTATAGTGTTTTATTTGGAGTTTTATGTATTCAGGTCTGGAGAAAGCTCTTCTGAAGTCCCTGAAGAGGCTGGATGAGTATTTGCAGACGCCGCTGCCCGAGGAGATTGATGCCAACAGCACAGATGATCCCGAAGCGTCCACACGAGGATTCCTGGACGGACCGGACCTCACGCTGGCCGACTGTAACCTGCTTCCCAAACTACACATCATGAAGGTGCTTTTCTTCACGCTCCTCCTTTTTTTCATCAACAAAATGTTCCCTTTCCTGAAAGATTTGTTTAAAATATCCTAATTGATCATTTAAATCTTAATGTAAAATCTTAATTTTAATCGCAGTGAAAAGCTGAATTGAAAAATGTACATAACTGCATACTTTTGAAATGTTGTCATATTTAGAGTGTACCCCTTTTGCTTTATTAATGACATGCAGAATAATATATATTATATACTGTATATAGTTGCAGAGCTACTGTACTGCTAATAGAGACACAGACTCACTGCTGATGCATAAATACACATGTCATACATATACAGTAAATCCCATAGCAGATTTAGGCAGGTGGAGCTGGGGGAGGTAGAGGGGTTCAGGACTACATTACAGAAAACAATGAACCAGACTATTTAAATTTTGAGCAAGCAATCTCATTGGCTGCAGGATCAGCAGAGACCAATCAGCTTGTGCCGTGCGGTAATGATGTGATTGCTGGCAGATTGCATGTAAAGGACTGATCAGTCTGCGCCCTCTAGAGTTTAATGGCTAAACTAACACACACACATACACACACACACACACACACACACACACACACAGTCAAACTAAAATTTATTCAGACTCCTTCAACATTTCTCACATTATCAGTTTATTCGCTATAGTTTAGAAAATGGTACTAAAGAACTCAGAGTTATGACCTCAGCTGATATCTGACTGGTTTTGTCCGTCCTTCTGTTAGACTGTCTCACACATGAATTATGTTGAATATCTGTCAGCTGTTAAATTTAACTACACAATTAGATAATACCAGTTTAGCTCAACCAATCACCAAGCAATGCTTCATTGTGTTCAGTCTGTGTGTAAAAAGAGCATTAGCAATTAAAGAAAACACAAAATTTGCCTTAAATTTTTAAGTACAATCAACTTGGATGTTTAAGTAATATCAACTTAAATTACATTAAACTGACTTAAATGAATCTTGTATAACTTGAAAACTGCTTAACTTATTTTGATTTTGATTGCTTAACATATGTTGTCATAACTTATTTATAATACACATTTTTACAGTGTACTAAAAAATATATAAAAAAATATATCTGGTGTCTAAATAATTTTTGGTTTGACTATATATATATATAAATAACTTCTGGACCACACTGCAATTATATATATTTTTACTCAGTAATTTAAAATGCATATGCTGGATTTCATATACCCAACCAGTTTAATCACCTGCATACTCTTGTTTGTAGATTGTTGCCAGGAAATACAGAGGTTTTGAGATTCCTGCTGAAATGACCGGAGTTTTGCGATATCTGAATAGCGCCTACCAGAGAGAAGAGTTCATGAACACCTGCCCTGCCGACCGGGAGATCGAGTTCGCTTACCTGGACGTCGCCAAAAAGATCAAATAGTTCAGGATGACCAGACAAGTAGTGGTAACTCATAGTTCTCTTGTGAGCAACGTCATATAGTGTGTGTGTGTGTGTGTGTGTGTGTGTGTGTGTGTGTGTGTGTGTGTGTGTGTGTGTGTGTGTGTGTGAATGCACTCACTGGTGGAGCTGCATATGGTGTATTGATCCTAAATCGGTAGAATGGCATCAGTTCTCCTTAAATCATTGGCAGGACCAGAAAAATAGTATAATACCAGACACCGAGATACAATATTCTGTCTGTTAGTACACTGAACAACTTCATATATGTATCTTGTCTGTCTCTAAAAAATGCAGGGTTGTTTTAACCCAGTTTTGGGTCAAATATGGACAAACCCAAACATTGGGTAAAAAAATGTAATTTAAAAATATAACCCATATTTGACCAATTTAATGATAAAAATAAATGCTGGGTTTGTCTATATTTGACCCAGATTGGGTTGAAGCAACCCAGCACTTGTTAGAGCTTTTTTTTTTTTTTTGGATGATATAGATAGACTAGATATGGTATATTCATAATGTTCACCATGGCCTTGACCAAAATTGATCTCATAATCATTTTTAAGCTATGGATCTCTATTTTATTATTTTTTTTGCATATATGTTGTTTATTTCTGAATTTTTACTTGTGATTCTTTCTGTCAGGCCAGAATATTTACACATACATTTTATATTTACATTTTATATTTAAAATAATAATAATAATAATAATATGGAAAATCATGTTCATTATTTACAATATCACTGTGTATGGTTAATGAAACCCTCCTTTTATATATATATATATATATATATATATATATATATATATATATATATATATATATCACACAAGGCTTTATTCCACAGGTTGATGGATTTTTTAAATGAATGACATTTCTAGGTAATTGTTTTGTCTTTCCACGCTTACGCCGAAACTGCTTCATTTATATTTGATTGTTTTTATCAATGCATAGAATTTGTTAAAACATTCTTTTTATGCATCTTTGTAACCTTGCATGAACGCCTTATGACGCCTCATATTAAACGAATCAGAACTCATCAAGTCTTCATGGTTTTTAATTTTTGACAAAACAAGCACGAAGAACGAGATGAAAAGACTCAATGAAGCCGGTGGTCTCCGAGTTTCATCCTGACCTCTAACTTTGAGAACTTGTGCAAACACTAATACAGTGAGGCCAGTCTCAACAAAGATCACGTCCACTGTCGTATTTGTGATTTTGCAATGATCACCGAGAGAGATATCTGTAGAAAAATAAAGTTCTCTTTATTATCACAGTATTTTTGCATGCTTTTTCATTTTTATTGGAGCTTGCAACAAACAACGAAGATGTTGCAGATCGAAGGTTAACAGGATTTCGTGCACAAAATCAAGGGTACACACGTCACAGGGGGTCAGAGGGGTCAGTCATGTTATTGATGGTCCATTGAGAAGAGTTTAAGCATCTATGTTTGAGAACAGGATTTGTTGCTTGGCATTTCAGAGGTTGGTGAAATGAGGGTGAAGCTCAGTTCTGAGAGCAGTACTTCCAGAAGCACACTGTGTTCAGAGAAAGATAAATAATGGTTAATGTATGGGTGTAACATGACATTTTGTTATCCAAACCAGCTGGTCTGCATCGTACCTCTTTTGTTGGGTTTCTTAGCTGATGGGTTCGACTTTTTAGAGGCTTTTCCGTTGAGTTTGGGATCCATCTGGTCAGTGCTAGCCTTGGGTGAAATCCCACCGCTGTCTATAGTGGTCGCTGTGGTGGGCTTCAGGTGTCCATCTGTCACGACCTGCTGGTTATAAAATATGATTTCTATCATAAAGCTCAAATTGAACTTTAGTGTATATGCTTGTGATTGTTTTGGGAACTGAACGTACCATTTTGTTCTTTTTCCCGGTACCTCGTCCATTGCTATTTCCTTCACAAGAAGAAGGGGAAAAAAGCCAAGATTTTATATATAAATAGATTTTATACATAAATGTTTTTTATATATAAAACATTCTTTTTTCTTTTTTACAAAAAGTTATTTATTTATTTTTTTTTTGTGAAAAGTCTCTTCTGCTAACCAAGGCTACATTTATTTGATTTAAAATACAGTAAAATTGTGAATAGTGTGGGGAAAAAGGGGGGGGGGGGGGTAGCCAAGATTTTATATATAAAAATATATATAAAAATTTTTTTTTACAAAAAGTTACGATTTAAAAAAAAAAGGTTTTTGTGAAAAGTCTCTTCTGCTAACCAAGGCTACATTTATTTGATTTAAAATACAGTAAAATTGTGAAATATTAAAAAATATATATATTTTCTATGTGAATATATAGTAAAGTGTAATTTATATCCTGTGATCAAAGCTGAATGTTCAGCATCATTACTCCAGTCTTCAGTGTCACATGATCCTTCAGAAATCACTCTAATATGAGGATTTGATGCTCGAGAAACATGTTGAAAACAGCTTCATATTTTTGTGGAAACATATTTTTAGGATAATTTGATCAATAGAAAGTTCAAAAGAACAGCGTTTATTTGGAATATAAATATTCTGTCACTTTTGATCAATTTAATGCATCCTGGTTGAATAAAATCATTTCCTTAAAACACTAAATCAAGCACACCTCTGGTCATGATGGTGATCCGGTGGCTCAGTGTGCTGTTCACTAACTTGTGAAGCTCCTCAAGTGCACTCAACATCTTCACCAGCTCCTCTCGAGCATCTGTGACGGGATCAGGCTGGGATTGTTTGTCGGACAGCCTGAACAGCCGGTTCTTCTCCGTTATCCTCTGGGAATCGGGAGAACTGGTTGTGCGGTCTGTCCTCAGAGATCCATCACTCGGCTGAATCTCCTCGTGTCCGTCAGAAAGGAGTGTTAGTGTCTTTAAGAGATTATTGACACCTGTGTCTAAGGTTTTGTGTCTGACATTTGGGCTACTTGTCGCTGTGATTATTTCGTCTAATGCTCGCATTGCTACAGTCTTTCCATCTCCATCGGGAAATGTCGTCATTGGTCGGGTCCTCAGTAGCTTCGCTCGTGCTGGATTTATTTCATCCACGCCGGTTCTCCGTGGATCTGGAGGGAAATACAAACAAGTCGGCATGAAACGGAAGTTGCGATAGTCTTTTCCTCCCTACACTTTTCTTCAAACATACGAAGAACATTTTTATGTTAAGTTCTGAAGTTTCTTCATTCTCCATTATTTTTAAGAGTGTGTTGTGATGTATAGGCCTATCTGAGTGAAACGGCTTCACAAACAAGAACAAATGTGGGCGGGGCTTAATTTTGTCCATGGGGAATTGATTGGTTTATCTCATGTGAGTGACAGGTTGCTCCGCTTGTCATCAGAAAAGAAAAGAGATGTCGCTGCAAGATGGAGGGGAAGATACTCTGATTAAAGATTATGAGTGCAGATGAGTTCAAAATAATAACACTAATGTTGTGCATGGATTAATAATAAATAATGCAATATTCCATAAGAAATAAGAATTGGAAAAAATTTAATTTTGTAGCTTTATTGCTCAGTGGAATGCAACTCAATTAGTTTCAGCTACAGAAAAGTGTTTGCATGTCTCTAAAATCCCAGTTTACGGTTGGTACCGGAATGATGCATCCTTCTGTCCTCTGAAAGGGTTTGTCTCATAAGTCCTGTTGACACAGAATTGTTCCCATACCCATAGAAACAAGTCAATGGGAAATGCCAATGCACTGAAACACCCTGAGAACCTTGAAAAGAGACATTCCGAACATCAAACATCCCTTCTTTTCTCGGCTTGGACAAACACACACGACATAACAGATGATAAATACTTTTTGTCCGAGGAACTTTCTAACCCGTCCTTCATCATCATTCTGATCTTAGAGGTGGACGCTGACAAATGGCTTGTTCACACTCATGTACAAACACATGTGGAGCTGCATCCATGTTGACCGAAGTCTTGGGGAAGTCGGAGAGTTGCTTGGACGACCGTTTCGGTGACGTCGTAGGTGCGTATTTTGGACATTTGCAAACTCTGAACTTGCCATCACTCCATTAAAAACACTTCGAAGGAGCTCTAGATAAAATAAGAGTGGTGTTATCCCCTTAATCCAAAGTAATTGTTGAAAAAGTGCACCGCATTCATGCATATGGTAATAAATTAGCATGACCTATCAGTGCATACATGCACTTACTGATTTATGAATACTTTTTGTGCACGTACATTCAATAACTTTGAGATTTATTGCTGCATGGTGAAGATCCAGGTCAACGAATTCTGTAAGAACATTAACCTAAATGTGATCCGCCGGGACCGAATGACCTAATTCAAGCTTTACATAACCCTGCTTGAAACTCCCGAGCCAATTTTAGCAGGAGGACGAGTCCAGAACCTGAATGTGGAACGACAGATTTAAGGTTTGCACACACTGGAAGTGCGGACAGCACAAGACCAACAGAGGACCACAAGAGCCGGCGCCACTGGACTGATTGTCTTGGTCCAGCGCCATCTCTGAGTCTGTAGACTTGACGACAGCGAAACTAACATCGAGAAGAGACACACAGGTGGACAGGGTGGACATGTTTACTGATAGATATCAGCATACGTTCCCCAGCTGATGGATCACAGACAACTGTTTTCTTAAATGTTGAATATGCAATAAAGAATTATCCAATTAAATGTGCACTGATTTGCATAAACGTCCAGAACAGAAACCTGAACATTCGATTAAATTTTCATGTTTGATTTTGTTGGGAGTTAAACATTTTTTTTGACATCTCTTTTTATCACTCAATAAATCAGAAAACTTTTTTGTTTTGGGGAATAAAAAGTTATGGTCAGAGTATAAATCAGGTGAGTGATTTATACAATGAACAAACCTTATGCAAAGCTGGTGAAGTGGAGATTTCTGGAGGGAAAAACTCTAATATATTTATTGTAACTGAAATCTACTGATGCAAATAGATCAAGTGCAATAAGATACACACTTAAATGTCTGAAAAAAGACTAATCTGGGGGAAAAAACACCTCAAAATTGACCAGTGCATAAATAACAATAGTTTCACTATGTAGCGTCTTGCCTTAATGTCTCAGATGTCTCTCCTAGACAAAAAATATATAGATTTAAAAGAGGTCTTTTATCTCTCAGATGTTTTTATGAGAAAAAGACCCCAGTATCTCTCACGCAAGTTTCAGAAGACATCTAATAAATAAATGGCACTAACTGTGCGAAGATGTGTACATGCAATCAAAAGTCAAAGATTTCTCATCAAATTTTCCCAATATCAAAATATTTCTATTGATTCATTTGCATCTGTTTTTATTTCTCCAAAGGGAAAACACATCTGAGACAAAGTTGATTCTTGAAACATGTATAATTCACTAAGACTTTTGCATTTGTGAGTGTTGGGACCACACGGTTATAAATGAGCGTTCCTGAAGCTCAAATACAGAGCATAATGCCGAGGTCAAGAGTTCATTTCCCAGGAGACTGTATTCTGCTGAATGCACCAAGATTATAAACATTTTCCTCATGATTTTCTGAAAAGCTGCTTTGAAATTTGACTTGACTTAAAATGCATGAACTAATCAAATGTATACATTGAATGCATTGGGGAAAAAGCATGTGAGCTGGTTTTGACCGGTCTTACCTCCATCCGTTGGTTCTTCTCCAGGCATCATCGGAGCAGCATCCAAGACCGAAGCGACAGTCAGCAGAGCGACTGCGGTCAACACTTTCAACATGTCCACCTTATACATCTCAATGACCTGAAGGTGAGACGGTCCAGCTAGCGATGAAGTCTAAACGAATGCGATCTCTGGGTGGATTCATACACCTGTTTGCTCTTTTACACTGATGCGCCTCTAAGATGAGAAGGCTTGTCAAGTGTGCTGTACTTTACAGTATTTTCTCTACCGTCACCCCACATCCACCGGTGCTTTTAAATCGAGACACCCACGCTGACACCGACCAATCAGGCCGCTCCTCCCTCCAGGCGTTGTGTGACATTTGGGGTTGTGTTTGGTGTCGGGGTCTCCATTGTGCCGGTGGCGGCAGGCATGGGCCCTTCTGCGTCAGAGGCCCTTTTTACTCCGGCCCCTGTGCAAACACATTAAGAAGTGCCTTATCACTGCTTACACAGCAGCGCACCCGATGACTTTATCCACTCCTCATCAGGGTCAAAAGGGCCATCCCGGATCGGGACGACGTTTGATGTGTGCGCCAATGCAAATAGCCTTCATGCATATGAGAAGAAATTAGCATGAGCTGAAGTGCGTTTGATGACTATGATGCATTGGTGCATTTAAACTAATAATAAATATACAATTTTTTTTTTAAGTGATTAATATATGGTGTGTTTTTTTTTTATAACCAAGGAGCGTTTTGACGTCAATCATGATTTGTGAATATTATAGTATTTATTAATATTTTCAAATTAACTTTTAATTTTACTTCAGGTTTTAGTGATACTGTCATGTGCTTTTGACAGTTTTATTAGTTAAACAAAAATTAATTAATTTTTATTTCAGTTTTAGTTATTTTAGTACTTCAGCTTAAACTTCAGTTGCCACATTTCTAATTTTCAATTTGAAATAATATGATAATTAGCAGTTTTTAGTCGAGCATAGCAAGAATAAACTGTATCTAAATTGTATATATATATATATATATATATATATATATATATATATAATTTAGATAAATTTTGTTCTTGCTATGCTCGACTAATCTTGTCAAGCATGAAAAACTCTGTATATATATATATATATATATATACTCTGTATATATATATATATATATATATGCCTAATAAGAGGTGTATATGTGTGTATATATATATATATATATATTGACTCACAGAGTGTTTTGGATGGTTGCTAGGGTGTTCCTACACTCAAAAAAATGCTGGGTTGTTTCTGTAAACAAATTGTTGGGTTGATTGTGCTGGGTCAAAAAGTTGGGCTGTTTGGGGTACTGTAAACACATAATTGGGTTGATCATGCTGGGTCAAATGAGTTGTAAGGGGGTCATTCACAAATAAACCGCTGGTTGGGTTATTTTGACCCAGCAACTGGTTACTTTTTTCATTCTTTGCGGAACTTTCTGGATTCTTCACTTCTGACTCGAGGAGCACGCCACTCGGAGCAGGCAGCTGTTTTATGGTAAGTTAATATGAATGTTTACCTATATTTTTTAATAAGTTGTGGTGGTAGCAGCAAGCTAATTTCACTGTTCAACATACAGTCTTTGATATGGAAGTGTGAGGGGTAACTATTTATTTCTGTGAAACATTAAATAGCCACAGCTAGCCGGTTAGAATTTTTTTGACAAAATGCCACGTTAAATCCTTAGTTGAAATTAAACCAGCTATATCAGCAGCCTTTTTGAAATATGCAGTTTAAATTCTAAATTCATCATGTAATTATCGTAGGCCTATTCATTGTGGACGTTGCGTATTTAAAAGTGAGATAAGCTTTTGTATGAAATCCATACGCGCACTTTCCTCACAGGGCTCGCACGTAAAATCAGCGGCAAATGAGTCTCTTATGTAGGTTAGCTAGTGAGTTGTGAGTGAAAAGTCTGCTGGCGTAGTTTTAGAAATACTCGTCAGAAGAAGTGACTGAGGTAAGTTCCAGCACAATCTGCGTGTGTCTTCTGTACTGTCTCGAACCATCGTTTCTGCCAAAAAAGGCTTTCAAGAGCTTGATATAGCCTAGTTTTTATTATGTAGGATATGACTTGCAATCTTTATAAACAGCGACTGAGGAAAGGAGAAATAAATGGACAGGCGTCAGTTTTGAGAAGAAAAGTAAACCCGTTTAGTTGAACGAATGATCGTCAATATTTAAAACTTAAAAAATGCAAACTTACGATAGCCTACCCGAAGTATTTTATTGTGTGTAACATCTAAACGAGGCGATCATCAGCGCCAGTTAGGAGATTAACGAGCAGCTTTGTGGGTTTGTGAGTTTTAACGTTAAAGACACTATCAACATTACAGTAATATTTTACTTTTAATAAAGTAGTCTAATGTTTTATTTGAATGCCTTAATGTTGATAATATTTGTCCAAATTACTCTTTTATTACTATTACTATAATTCAGTTTGCAAATACTGAATACACATTTTGTTTGTTTTTCACATTTGGTCATTTAATGTTTGCAATATTTTAATTGCATATTCAATAATAAATTGATACTTCCACAAAAAAAAATTAACTTGCATGTCAGTTTTATTGCAACACTCTAAGTGATTGTCTGGGAAGCAGACTCACTCTGTCAGTTTAAAACGCATATCTTTTACCTGGCATTCATATAGAACATTATACATTTCTATTATTCAAATCAGTTAAATGATTATTAGGCTGCATAGGTCAGCCGGAACCGGGGACACTTTCCTATAACACCTGATGTACTCATTATTTAATAAGAAGAATGGCATCTATGCTAATTTTTGTCTTTCTGTTCATTCTAAAGTTTACTGAAGTCAGCCGGATCCAGGCCGTATCCAGATCAGAAGGTGGACCTGCGCCTGGACCCATCCATGACGCATCCCTGATGTGCCAGCCTCATCAGCCCTGTGAAGGCCTCATCGACACGACTGATCCTCAACAAACTCGTCTCCATACCGGTGTGATGACTCCGACTTCCAACCAGATGGAACTGGATAAATATTCTGAATTTTCTTATTCAATCTGACCTCTGACCTGTAATGCTGCCTGAATCATAATCATACACTGTTCGCTCGATGGCCAGGGGAGAACTGAGCGACTGAGCCTGGTTTCTCCCAAGGTTTTTTTCTCCATTCTGTCTCCTGATGGAGTTTTGGTTCCTTGCCACTGTTGCCTTGGCTTTTGGCTTGCTTAGTTGGGGACATTTAATATTCAACAATATTATTGATTTGCCTTAAGGTGGACAATGACGCAATTTTTCATCTAGAAACAAACTTTGTTGTATTATTTTCGTGTTACAGTATTACTGTGAAGCTGCTTTGATACAATATGTATTGTAAAAAGTGCTATATAATTAAAGATGACTCTACTTGACTTGTGAGGACCAACATGGTTGAATATTTACAAAATGGGATGACTGGTGAATTGCAGCACATTCTGTGCCTCAGGGATGAAATGAGGGGGACATGTCAGACCTTTGACATTGATTAACATTTGTATTCAGTAACGAAAAGTATTAAAGAAATGTATAAAATTAAAAAAAAATTAAATAAGATTGAAATCACATATACTGTGGCCTCTCTGGTTTATTGTATTACAGAGATAATAATTATTTTACATTCGTAATATAACAAATATTTGTTACTAATTTTATTAAGGCAATGAGACAAGAAATAACCCAGCACATGAGTAAGACTTAACCCAGCAAGAGGGTTAATTTCACCCACTGGTTGAGTCAAATGAATGACCCAGAAATATGGGTTAAATGGTAAAACCCAGCACTTGGGTCAAACCAACCCAGCGCGTGTTCTGTCCAATAGTGACCCAGCGGTGTGGTTAAGGTTGGGTTATTTTTTAACCCAGCAGTTTTTAGAGTGTAGGCTGTTCTGGATAGTTGGGTGTTGCTAGACAGTTACTAGGGTGTTCTGGCCCAAGTGAAAAGAGTGAACCTTCAAATAAATTAAATTATGGCCTCTAGCGTACTTTTTTCTTTTTCTTTTTACATTTATGCCCATTTTATAGTCCGCCTCATGATTTGAGAAATCATTCATATCAAGAATATGAGCAATGTGAGCTACAGTGCCATCTCTAATAAAGCAAATTACGTTTGCTCTCTCCTGAACTTCTGGAAAGTTTTGGGTGAGAAAACGAATGTGTTCCTGCTGTGGAAAGTTAATGACACAGGAAGTGTCTGCCTCTGTTTGCTCTGAGCCGTGATGTCAGGAGAGGACGGGACTCACTGCGAGACTGTTGCTGGGAAGAGAGAAGCTAACCTGAGAGCATCCAGTAATTCATTACCCTTTAGGGCCTGAATACATGTGATGAGAGCCCGTCTGTGAGTAAGCTTCAAAACTTCAACACTCGAAAGAACATGTTTGCCTGATGTGGACAAGAAAGTAGCCTTTTCTTATTTGTTTGTTTAGCGGTTTTGGAGTCAAAACCAGAACAAAACCCAAGAGCCGGAACCAGCATTTTTGCAGCATTCATGTTCCTCTCTGAGAGCAACAGAATTCTTGTTTTGCAACATAAAAACAAAAATGTTTCATTGTGTTATAGCAGTTTTATACCTCGAGACAGATTTTTTTCAGATGACTTTTAAATTGATATTTGTTCCTGTCAGCTCTTGCTGAAATCTTTCACTAGAGGTCAGTGTTGGATTTCATTTAGCATGTTCTGTATCTGATGGCAGAGATAGAAACAAGATGATCTGTTTAATCGTAATCATAAATTGATGTTTTTCCTGCAGTATTTCAGACATATTTTAAAATGAAAACACATGTGTGTACTTGTCCATTCATACTGTGCTGCATTATTTTAATTCTGTGTATGTCATTATTTTACTTATTCATTTTAGTCCATTTTAAAATTTACTTTCTTTATGGCATTGATTTATTTATATGTCTTTTGTTCTTTTAAGTCGTAATCTTAAAATATTGTACATTTGACCTCTAATCTTTTTCATTTCTAATCAAAAGTTTGTTTGTTTTTTAAACAAATGATTCTTTATGGTTCAGCAAGGATCATTTTATAATGTTACAAAAGACTAATTTTAAAATAAATGCTGTTCTTTTGAACTTTCTATTCATCACAGAATCATGAAAAATAATATGCATCAGTTTCAACAGAAATATGAAGCAGCATGACTGTTTTCAACATTAATAATAATCATAAATGTTTCTTGAGCATCAAATCATCATATTAGAGTGATTTCTGAAGGATCATGTGACACTGAAGACTGGAGTAATGATGCTGAAAATTCAGCTTTGATCACAGGAATAAATTACACTTTACTATATATATATATATTCACATGGATATAGCTATTTTAAACTGTAATAATATTTCACAATATTACTGTTTTTACAGTATTTTCTGATCACATAAATGCAGCCTTGGTGAGCAGAAGAGACTTCCTTAATATCACCGACTGAACACTAGTGTATATGTAAATATCACATTCTTAAATGGTTTAGAAAGAAAAATGGACAATATCTGAATATGAAATATTTCAACTAAGACTTTAGTAACAAACACACACACAACAGATTTTAGCACTTAAATGGCATGATGAAGAGGATGAAAGTGTGAGCAGAGAGGAGATGAAGACGTGAGGCTGGACAGAGGAGGGAAGGGAAGGTCAGGCCGCAGAAAAGAGCGATTTGTTTTCAGTGAAACTCGAGCGCACACCCCCACTTACCGCCGGCGCAGGCTAGCGGAATCAATTACCACTTGTCAGGATGAAACCAAAGCCATGCAACACAATAAGGGCACGACCTAAGAATTTCTGTGTGAGCTGCTGTGTGTGTGATTGTGATTTTGTTGGTGACTTTTATTTGTTTGTTTGTACAGAGCAAGGCCCAGGCCCAAATATCAATATAAATGCATTTTATTTTTAATATCCAATCAATATTTTGGCTTCTTTTTCTATTGTTATAAGTCCATGTTATATAAATAAAAAGGTTCAGAAAGGTTTTTGGGTATGGATGTACCTTGGAGAACCATGTAAATAACATAAAAACGTTAATCGTTCAGTATACTGTTAAAAGAAAAGTGTACATATTAGTACCTAAATGGTACATATTAGAACCCTTTTGAAGGGTCCTGTCCAACTTTTGTACCTTTTTTTAGTAAATGTAAATGTAGAGTGAATGATTCTTTAAAAATGTCAACATATTAACGGAATTACAGTCAGTTTAAAACTGTAATTTAGGGGGAAATTACATTCTAAACTAGTAAATCCAACAGCCTTTTCTGATGAATTAACAAGGCCATGCTCACACTAATATCTGTTTTGTACTGTGTTTTTGAGATCCACCATAACAACACTGCTGGTAAAGAGAAAAGCCACATGATGAATCAAAGTTCATCACACGTATAGCTTTTCCGCAAGCTGAGGGAAAAACCAATACATAGAAGGTGCATTGTCATACACACAAATACAAAACACCCACATGACATTATAATAATGCAATAAACATTCATTTAGCAACATTAGATGGAACATAAAACCCTGATGTGCATGACTGATAATAAAGATATTTTTGCTAACATTCCCATTAAGTTATGAAAACGTTATTTTTGAATGTTGTCTGAACGTTCAAAACATCAATTTTTGGAATGTTATAAAAACGTTGTTTCTTTAATGGAGCGTTAAGGTAACATTCCATTTGATCATTATGCAAACATTGTACGAATGTTACTTTTAAATTACATTCTGAAATAATTAGTAGCAGTTTAAAAAATGTCAGACGGACATCCAACTAAGACTTTTCAGATAAATCATTGCATGAACGATGTATAAATGTTTTTGTGCTAATGTTCTGAGAACATCATTAGTCGAGTCACCTTCATTTGTATAGCGCTTTATACAATACAGATTGTTTCAAAGCAGCATTACAGTGATCAACAGGGGAAAAAGTACATCAGTAATGTACAGTTCTGTATGCAGTAACACTTTCCTTCCACAAAATACGACATACCTCTAGTTTGGGATTTTTGTTTGTCAGCTATACAGGAACATCAATAGCCCAATACATTCATAGAATATGTGACACTGGACCACAAAACCATCACATGGGTCAATTTTTTTAAATTGAGATTTATACATAATCCGAAAGCTGAATAAATAAGTTTTCCATTGATGTATGGTTTGTTATGATATGACAATATTTGGCCGAGATACAACTATTGTAAATCTGGAATCTGAGGGTGCAAAAAATCTAAACATTGAGAAAATCTCCTTTAAAGTTGTTCATTTATGTTGGCGATTGTGCTGCATTCACTCACAGAAATACATGTTTTTTATATATACGGTAGGAAATTTACAAAATATCCTCATGGAACATGATCTTACTTAATATCCTAATGATTTTTGGCATAAAAGAAAAATGAATATTTTTGACCCATACAATGTATAGTTGGCTATTGCCACAAATATACCCGTGCGACTCGAGACTGGTGACGTGATCCAGGGTCACATATAGTCATAAAATAAAGTGAGAGAGGACAGATTGATAGTCTTACTTTAAGACCAGATAACTTTGAACAAACATTATTTTAAAGCCACTGGAAGAATGTTAGTTCATAACTTTTGTCAGAACGTTACCCAATATTCCCATCTGATACGATCCACATTCTGCACATTGACTGAATTCAATTTTAATGTGGCATATTGCCCGGCAACTGCCATTATTATTAGCAGAAAGAATTGTGTATTAATTAGCATTTGCCGCTGTTTTCTTGTGATTTTAGCACAGTTAGGGTTTGCATCATATATTACACATATTATCTACTTATTTTTTATTGGCCTTCTTTTCTTGTAGACGTAAGCACATTCTCTGGTTGTTTCTGGTGTGTTGAAGTGTAGTGTGTGTGTGTGTGTGGCAGAGGGCCGCCGTCAGCTGTCACTCTACACCTCACGGACGCTGTGGCTCACCAGAGGCCAGTGTGGTTCAGGGAAGGTTTGGAAACGTCTGAAACCTCTAACCACAGGAGCAGGCCGGCCACCCAAGCCGACAGACTGTGGGCGAGAGCCAATCTCTGCTGCGCTGGTGCCACCCGCCGCTGTGCCACAGACGGCACGAAGACACTCACCGCAAAACATCATTGAGTTACAGCCGACAGACCGCTGGAGGTGCTGGAGCAAACACGCCACAGTTAAATAGCAATACATATTCTGTGTGTTTTTGGCTGTATTGATATATATTACACTGTAAAAAATGTCTAACCCTCCCAAATCAAAAATGTCAAGTGACCGATAACATCTAAATTTTTCAATTGGCCCAAGTGAAATTCTGTAAATTTAATTTTATAATTTACAGAATTTCACTTGGGCAAATTTGAATTGAAAAATTTAGATGTTATCTGTCACTTGAAATTTTTGATTTGGGAGGGTTAGACATTTTTTACAGTGTATGGTAAGGATACTGTGTGTAACAAATCTGTTTATGTATTGATTTGTTGTTTAAAACAATTTAGATATTACATTACCACAACTGGTCAATTTTTGACATGTCTTTAAGTTCACCAAGGCTGCATGTATTTGTTACAGTTTTTCTCAGTCGCTTTGGTGCATTTCTCATAACACTATTTACATTTGCACAACAGTTAATGCAGTTCTCAAAACAATTAGTACAAACTGCAAAACCTAGTTGATAACCTGCAAAAGCGTGTCACTTGCTCAAAATGGAAAGCTCACTCCTCAAAAGCAAGTATTTATGTCAATGAAAGTGTCAGTGTCATCAAAATAAAAAGTCCTGACACCATCGTTTATGAACAAGATAGTCAAATGGCTTTGTCGTGTTTTCATTATGACAGTTTACTCTGTAAATGTTTTCCAATGATAAAAGTCAGATCTTGGTGACACTACCTGAAAATGCTCAAGACAGCACTATATACTATTTGCACAGCCATTTGAAAAATACAGTAAAGTTACACATTACTGTATTTATGAGGTAACTGAGTACAAGACACTGAATATGTATGTTTCACATTTTTACTGCATATGCTCTTTGCAATTCTAATTTGTTCACAGCATTGTGCAAAAGAAAAAATACACCATTATTTACAACAAACATAAACTCCCTTTGGGTAGAGCTGTGCACAACTGTACACAATATTGCAGAACATATTGGAACTGAACATACAACATGGTACTGTACACTGTAAAAAATCCAACTTGCAAATTGTTTACTCACCTTAAGATTATAAGTTGAGTGGGCAAATGTTTGAGCGCAATGTTGAGTTAACTTATAAAAACTATTTAACTGCATGTTTACTACTATTTGTCCAATGAACACAAAAAAATAAGTTGAGAAAACTTAATGTTTTGATTTCTGCGCTGGAACGTTTAACTTCCCACCATCGCGCATGCGCAGTCTGTCTCTATGTACGTTACACGGGGTTTCCTCCTTCAACCACGCTATCGAAGGGACTGGATTCATCTCTGAGGTAAGTTTTATTTTGCTTTATGAATGAAAATAAGCTACATTGATTGCAGACATATGTTGGTAAAATATAGTATTATGTTAAAAGATATTTTCTGTGGAGACGATAAGTGTCTATTGTTAGAGATTATCCGCGTAGCACATGGCTAACTTACTTAACTATTGACACCTAGACTAACGTTAAAGCGAGGAAACATGCTCGAATGATAAAAGACAAGAACGTGCACGAAGTTTAAAATGTTAAGCGCAGTAAGTCGTTAAAAAAAGACTCAAATCTGGTGCTTGCGCTGATTGAGACAAGAGAGCTGTTTATCTCAGACAGAATGTGAGTGCGAATTCAGTTATCTTTCACGGCTTATTGCTAATTAATAGTGAAATACACATAATTATTTCAAAAAACCCACTGTGTGTGTAGTATTCATGTAATACAGTCGGCTATGTCTTAAGTGAACAAACAATGTTGTAAAATCCAGATGTTTCAGTATTAAATTTGTGCAATAGCCTAGCTCTTAAAGTGACAGTAGTCTATTCGATTTAAATTCAATTTCAAGTTTATTTGTTATATAGGCCTATATACAAATGTCAGTGACAATTTGTACATGCTTAGGTTGAGGCTCAGGCATTCTACAGTAGTGCAATATAATTCAATATAGGCCTAATACAATTTAGAGGGGAAAAAATATAGGCCTATATATGCAAAACAAATGTTATGTTAAAAATACGCATGTTTGCTTTGTATATTAAATAATGTTTAAAGTGAAAATATGTTATCTGCCGCTGTCAGTGTCCTTCCTGTTAATCAACGAAAGACAAAATCGCTCACTGCTCTTTATAACTTTTGTATTTTTAAGGAAAAAATTAATTAATTTTTTTCCACATTTGATTATTCCATTTCTGTAGTATTTTTACTATATGTAAATTAACCTACTGTAACTGTTTTTTTTTTTGTTTTGTTTTTTGTTTAATATGAATCTTTGTTATGTTGTATTTGTCCCTTTTAGACTTAAGAACATCAGTACAGCAACAAGAACCTCTGATGTGCTAAAACAGTGGCCTTTGTTTTTGAAAGATCAGGTGAGTTTATCATTTTTAGTTAGTAGAACTGAATTAACGTGTAGGCCTACACTTAATTCTTACTGTTTTAACAATGTTTTTTTTTTTTTTTTTTTAGGGTCTGTGCTGAGTATTACAGGTTTACACAAACTAATCAGAAGAGCACCTTTTTCTCTTAGTTAGATGAATACACATCTAATTGTACAAAACAAGTGGTGGAGCGTATCCGATGAGATGAAGATCCTCCTAGACCAACTTAATCATCAGGTAATTATTTTGCATGTGGTCATATCTCTCTGGTTAAAGGCTGAATTTTGCCATCTCCTTTTCAAGGTAATTCCCATGCTTCTCTTTGGATATAACATGCATAGCTTGTTCCATATTTGTTTTCTGTCTTTCAGACACAGAAACTGCAATGTGCTTGCTCAAAGAAAGGCTACAACTCTCAGAGCTCTACCTTTGTTTATGAGGGAAAAGTCAGGAAACATCCTGAAGACTTGCCTGGTAAGAAGATGTGTGTCACCAGCATACACTCACACTTGATATAATTTCACCTGTTCACCAGATCCCCATGATGTTGTGCCACGTGTAACTATATTAAAGGAATAGTTCACCCAAAAATGAAAATTAGCCCATGATTTACTCACCCTGAAGTCATTAGGTGTATATGGCATTCTTCTTTCAGACAAATACATTTGGAGTTATATTAAAACGATTCCTGGCTCTTCCAAGCTTTATAAGGGCAGTGATATAGTGGCAGACTTGAGGGTGAGTAAATCATGGGCTAATTTTCATTTTTGGGTAAACTATCCCTTTAATACTGATATGGCATCTAACAGCACAGGTGCAGGAAATTGGGAGATGTATTCTGTTTATCAGTTTTAGTTCTATGGCTGAATTTGAACAAGCTTAAAAACATGACCACCTTTACTTTTCAAGTGAAGGTACATGAGCACATGTTTAGGGTCACTCTGTGGTGTAACGTAATTCAAAATAAAAAAAAAAGTTATGTCAATTTATTTTCTACTGCAGGACACAGAGCCAGATGACATTCACAAGGGGAGAAGATGAGGATCTTAACTATCATTGAAGATGATGTTGCAACTGTTCCACTCCAACCCAATTATAAGGTGCCTCTCTGTAGTACTATAAGAGCAGATTGGGCTAGATAATGTGCAAGAACTTTGCCACAGCTGTTACTCTCATCTTTGGCTTGATTTATGCCCTCAATGTTAACTGTCCTAAACAATTAAAATACATAAAATACACTAAATTAAAAATTGTTTATTGGTCTTGACTTAAAGTGCTCAGGAAGAGTCCAGTCCTTCAAAAAATTTTTGTTCAAGTAGCTGCAATCCATATGGATAATTGTAAGATTGAGCATTTATTTGTTCCAGTTTGTACTCTTATTTAGTGCATAGTCTTTTTATGGCTTCATTTCTTCTCTAGAACATAAAGATATAAATGTAAACCATGTTTTATATAAATGTAACACATATGATTTAATCCATGTCTTCTGAACACAATCGGATATCAAGATTTAAAAAGAATTGTTAGTTTATTGTTTCTCCCAAAACTGTATTACTTCAGAAAATACAAATTACAGCTGCATGTCTTTGTGTCTTGCACAGAAGAAAATAGTCCTATGAGTTTGAGACAGAAAAAAGTAAATAATTATGATTTTGGGGTAATATATTCCTTTGAATAAAAAAAGAAAATTCTTGTCATGATGACAGCTAATTGAAATGACATTTTTATTTGCCTTCAACATGCTTCTGAATAAATGTTTTGTTAACATTGACTCACTGTTTTCAGTTTTTGACTTGGGCAAAGTTATTGTAGTTTCCAGTCTTAACATATTATTACTTAGTACCAATTTCCTTTAGGATTTTTTTGTTCACTCAACTTCAGACATTGAGACAAATTTTTTTGAATTGGCTCAACTTAAAAAGGTTTGTTAAAAAATAGTTGCACCTCTCCAGAAAACTAACAATCTTAAGTTAACCCAATAAAAAAAATATTGTAAGACTTACAACTTAATTTCAGTCAGTCTAACTGTTATTTACAAAAGTTGAGTAAACGAAAAAAAGCTGAAGGAAATTAGTACTAAGATTTTTTTTGTTGTACTGGCTTAAATTTTTTTACAGTGTAATCATTCATGCACATCCAGACGTTCCTCTCTGTCTGGTCACATAATTTACAGTAATCTACATCACAGCGAATATCATCTCTTGCTCAATTGCAAATTGTTCAATTTAGGAGACTTTTTCAGGATTTTTTTTTTTTTTAAATGACAAATTTTGACAGCTAGTTCAACATTTTTGTATGTAATGACTCAAGCAATGAAATGAGGACTATTAGTTTTATATGGAATGACTATTCAGCATTCACAAGTATAGTTAATTTTGACTGACATGACATAAGCAAATGATAATGTTATAAAACAGCAGAGAGTTGTATGAAAGCAATTGATGCATGTCCAAAAGCATTTGCAATTTGTTGGAAGGAATGAGAAACTGCTACTATGATGTGCACAAATGACTAAATGTTGTGGAGGTTGAACTAACTGTTGTGCAAATGTAAATAGTGATGTGAGAAATGCACCAAAGCGACTGAGAAAAACTGTAAAAAATACAGTAAAACAGAAAGTGAGGGTATAAATAAAGGGACTAATCAACATAACGTGGAACAGGTGCGAAACTCAAATCAGAAACCATGGCAACTGATAATGACCAGAAACTCAGGAACAAAACAAAAGCAAACATGAACAAAACGAATCTAAACTAAAACACAATTACACTAAACATAACGCTTATAGATGCAAAGCTGAAGTTTAAGCATCATTACTCCAGTCTTCAGTGTCTGATTTGCTAATCAAGAAACATTTATTGTTATTATCAATGCTGAAAACGGTTTTGCTGCTTCGTGGAAATACATTTTTGGAAATTTCTATTCTTTGATGAAAATAAAGTTCTAAAGAACAGCATTTACTGAAAATCTAAATATTTTGTGGAGTTATGTCTTTACTATCACTTTTGATTATTTTACGTAATGTGCTCTTACTGAATAAAATATGAATTTCTTAAACATAGATATATACGATAGATAGATAGATAGATAGATAGATAGATAGACAGACAGACAGACAGACAGACAGACAGACAGGTAGATAGATAGATAGATAGATAGATAGATAGATAGATAGATAGATAGATAGATAGATAGATAGATAGATAGATAGATAGACAGACAGACAGACAGACAGACAGGTAGATAGATAGATAGATAGATAGATAGATAGATAGATAGATAGATAGATAGATAGATAGATAGATAGATAGATAGATAGATAGATAGATAGATAGATAGATAGATAGATAGATAGATCTGTTTTTGGCTAGAGAAACAGTATACTGACTATATAAAATAACATGTAAATCACATGGTGCAACTTGCCCCAACCTGACATTAAAAAAAGTTCAAATGTACTTTATCTGACGCTTGTCTTCACAGAAATGTTTCTAATTTAAAACCTTTTTTAACTAGGTGTTAAAAATAAAGGATACAAATAGTGGTTTTCACAGAAGAACCATCTTTGGTTCCCTAAAGCAGTGGTTCTCAAACTTTTTTGGTCGCGCCCCCCTTTAAACCTTTAAAAAAATCTGACGCCCCCCCCCCCCTCCCAATTTTTTTAAATTATATATATATATATATATATATATATATATATATATATATATATATATATATATATATATATATATAACTTTTTTTTACAATGAAAAACGTGCAATGATAAACTTACAAGTGTCTTTGATCTAGGAAATTATTGAAGGCCTGCTTTTTGTATTTCTCCTTGAAAAATGAAAAATACAAAAATTACAAAATAAAATAAAAACGTGCAATGAAAAACAGGAATAGTTTTAATTTGTCATGTCATTGAATCAACAGTAAGAGAGAATAATAAACCAGAACTTTAACTTTTAATTTATAATTAAAAGTTAATATATAGCAGCTTTGGAGAGTGCCTCACGAGCTCAGCTTCTGGTTGGTCTTCTTACCAGAGCGCGCACAGCAGCGGAGTGCCGCGCGTTCACAATAGCAGCTCGTGATTCGGTCCGCTGAAGAGGTTTTTTTCTTTGGCGAGCAACTTCAATGTTGGGCTTGTTCCAACGGTCTGAAGAAGAACGATTCAGTGCCGTTCGTTGCCGCCAAGGCCGGACTTACCATTGGGCTTGACTGGGCTCAAGCCCATGGGCCCCGCCCAATAGGGGCCCCCGCCCGTTTGCGTTTGATTTTTTCAATAATATGTCAGTCATTTAATTTTTCATTTAAAGTTTGTTGATTGGTCTAGCATTGTTACCTGGCCCTTCCCTGCAATGAAAAATATA
The DNA here is from genome assembly GCF_964197995.2 of Scardinius erythrophthalmus. Taxonomy (NCBI): domain Eukaryota; kingdom Metazoa; phylum Chordata; class Actinopteri; order Cypriniformes; family Leuciscidae; genus Scardinius; species Scardinius erythrophthalmus. The sequence continues at coordinate 2,498,300 of NC_138223.1, read as the reverse complement.
ATTTAGGTTTGCTGATTGGTTATTGGTAGTTAGCCTACGTAGTGCCTCGTTTACTGCCAAACCGTTGAAAAAAACTGTCTGCATAAGACAGTAGCCGCGTTTCCATTACCCTTCAAATTGCGCAAATTGAAATTGCGAATTGAAAATAAGCACAATGGAAACACGTCAATGTCGCAAAAACTCCCGTTTATCTAAAAAAAAAATAATAATTATGCTCGCATGAGGTGGTTTTTCAGGCAATTCGAAAAATTTTTCGCAAAACTGCAATGGAAACAGTTTTTGCGCAATTACAGTCACCTGAGTTAGAAGACGCGGTGTGTTTGAGGTCCATGTATAGCTACGCAAATAATAATAATTTTATATTATTTAATTATAACATAATTAATAGGTTAATTATGCAGTGCGCGCTCCACACTCAGCTTTGTTCCTTTTTTGCATAAAAGCGTCTTCTAAATAGGCAATAGGCCTATTTAGAAGACGCTTTTATGCAAAAAAGGAACAAAGCTGAGTGTGGAGCGCGCACTGCATGGCACGGAGGCGCGGCCGCGACTTGCATTTTCCTATCAACAGTGGAAACAACTTAAAATACTCTATCATTTCTAGTCAAACAGAAAATCATTTTATTTGTGTAAACTCACAATAACAAGACAACGTTGTGCTTTTGTAAAATAAAAGAAAACAATCAGACGCACTTTCATGATCTCCGTAAACTGGAGCGCGAGAACTGAAACAAAATATAGCCTATGTTGGCTAAAGATTGAAATGTCCACTTTAAAACGAACAAATTCGAATCGAAAGCTAATACCTTCTGATTAATCCGTATGAAATGTGCATTTCTCTCTAAAGGCGCATCTTAACAGCGGAGATGGAGATGTGATTTTAGCCAAAGCAAGTTTATTAATAATATTAATGGCTCTTCTCCGCACTGCGGGAAAAACATCAATTTCAGGTTCTAATTTGGCCTTTGAAAACCAGTAAAATCGACATGTTTTCCATATTAATTTGTGAATATTTTAAATGTTTAATAAAGGGGCAAAAAGAAATCTGAAAATTCGTCGACATGTACTTTTTTGCGCAGCAGTTGGTGTAGCCAGTTCAAATTAAAATGTTGGTGTTCAACTTTGCGTTTTAAAAAGACAACAACCGTTCATTTTTCGTTTTTCAATTACGGGTTAAAAAAGGAAAAACGAATGGACACTAAAGTAGCCTACATGGATCGTTTGGACAGAATACGAGACAGAGTTCTTTATTAAATTCATAAAAGAAACAATAATTAGCCTATAGGAATACTGGATTCTAAATCTCAAAGAAATGCCACAATCAAAACATATGTTTTCCAGGTAAATAAGTGTTTTATTCTCATTCTGACCAAGACATTTGTGCATTGCAATAAACTTATGATCACTTTGAACTTTTTTTAACATGTAACACTGTCTATGGTACCAGTCACCTTTTGAAAGTAGCTTTGCACTTCAAATAACGATTGGATCGATTATATTGTTACGCCACCAGATGACGACAAATGACTTTTAAAAAACATTTGTCATTGAATCGTTCATTCAGGAGATTCGTTCAAAAATGCTGATTCATCTATGAAACAAGTGCATTTGATTGAGGAATTGAATCATTCATTCAAACCCAAGTTTTTTTTATTTTTTTATAATTCAGATTAATTAAACATTTTAATAGACTTCAGCAATTAACATAAATTATGTTATTTTGCTTAGTTGTTTGTTCAGAATCGTGATCTCTATTTTTATTCTCAGTTTATCCAGAATTGTGTAGCTCTAATAGGCCTACATAGCTTGTGTATGTATCATTGTGTTCTATTTGAAGTAATGTATAGAAGGTAGGGCCCGAAAGTGACTCAAGCCCAGGGGCCCCCACCACCCTAAGTCCTGCCCTGGTTGCCGCTTTATAAAAGAAGAGCGCTAGCACTACCGCTTTCACGCACTTGAGTACCCAAAAATATAGTAACGGCTATATTTTTATTTATTTATTTTTTGCTGATCTCCCGCGCCCCCCCTGCAGTAACCTTGCGCCCCCCCTGGGGGGCGCGCCCCACACTTTGAAAACCACTGCCCTAAAGAACCTTTCAGTGATCAGCTCTTAGAAGACCAATTTCTATAGAACCTTTTTCACTATAAAGAACAAATGGATAATTCCATGGATGTTAAGGTTCGGAACCACCGATGCCAGTCAAGATCCTTTATATTTAAGAGTGCAGAGAGTATCTGTGACTGGACTAAACCTTACTGAGATTGAGACATCTAGAACATGGTCACTCCTTTATAACTCAGAATGACAGCTTGATCTACAATATCACAGCACTGTATAAATATCACAGAGACCACAGTGTGACAGACACGAGTCTCTCGACTGAAGCATGACAGCTCAGAGAAGAGATGTGAGGGGAATGGTAACAGATAGGATGAGAAACGAAAGGAAAGAGCCGTTTGCATCGGCTGAGAGCGAGTGGAAGTGTCCTGAAGGAAATTGAGGCCGACGCTGCGACTGATTGGTTACTATTAGGAGACACTAATGGGTGTGACATTGATAAGGACTGTAACCCGATCGCATGTTTTTAGTGCTAACTTCTGCACTCCCGTCCAGCCATCAATCATTATTGCACGCCGAGCGAACTCCCTCGGCTCACTAAATATTTAATCAGCTTTAAAAAAGATTACGGGCCAAAAAGGAGAGAAAATGATCACGGCCTTTCCTTTTTCTCCCTCCAAGTCTTCTGCTCTTTACAGTGTCTGTTTGTGTTTCTGACAAAAAATTACAGACATAAAAAAGTGCCAAAATTATATCTTCTGTGGCCTAACAGCTGTTAGTGTGTATTAATATTAATTATAGTATTAATAACAGCTATTAACTGTTAATTTAGTAAGTGGTAACTTGCGATTGTTATATGTAAGAGCTTTTTAAACCTCATTTAAGAAAAAATTGTTTTGTTGGTATAAATGAATGTATTGAATTGCAAATAATAATAAAACAAATCAGTGTCTCATTAAGATACTGTATTATTAATATTTTGAATTATTCTTTATTTTTTCTGTTTTAATTTTAGTTAAGCAATTTTGTTTTGTGTTTTGCCATTTTCATCAGTTTTTCTGTCTATACATCTTTTTTTGTAGATCAACTTAAAACCTAATGAAAATGACAACTAGCAAACTTGTCTAAAATTATTTTATTTCATTTATCCCCCTGACTTAACCCATAAAAGTTGGTTTTGTTGGTATAAATTATATATTTAGGTCGATTCAGTGATACTAAATAAATATTTTTTAATTATACTATTATAGTTTTTAACATGATTTGGAATAAGTTTTCATTTTAATTTTAGTTAAAAGATTTAATCATTTTGTTGCGTGTTTTTGTCACTAGTTTTGTTTTTAAATATGTCTATATAATTTTAATGAATTTGTATTTTTAGTACACCAACTTAAACTAAATAAAAATGAGAAATGTTGCTTTTGATTTTTTGATTTCATTTATTTCATGCTTTAGTTACGTATAATAACCCTGATTGGGCCAAATATCTTTGTACCTTATTATCTACCCTAATAGGTGCATATTATACCCTAATTATGTACCCATATGAACTTACAATACAAAGATTTATTTGTGAATGACATTCATTATCCATTGCTCTTTATCATTTTGCTGTTGCATGTTATGCATTTGGCAGATGCTTTTATCCAGAGTGGTTTACAGGGCATGTATACATTTATTTGGGAATGGGACCCATGCTTACTGTAGCTTGGCATTGCTTGCATGTCCAAGCATATTACAATAACATTTAGCTACTTCTGTGATTTTTTTGTTACTTAATCCCACATTTCTCCCACAAATGTTTGAATGACTTCCTCCGAAAAGGATGCAGTAGTTTAATGCATAATATTTAATGGTATCCACACATGTTCAGCGCTCACAGCTGTCATCGGCCCTCCGTCCCGGGCCACTGACACATTCCCAAAGTCACCGGACACCTGAGCCCGTGCTGCTTCCACCAGAGCCATAATTAAAGTATAAGTTACTGCATACAGCACGGTGTCCGGTGACCAGAGCAGAGACCCGATACCTGAGGCTCTGGTTCTACAGCACCGGCTCCCCATTAGCAGGTATGAATTATACATTCAGTACCATGGTACTTATAGCACAGAGAGAGGGAGGGGAAAGCGAGAAGGACGACAAGAGAGAAACAAGTGATAAAAGAGAGTGAATGATCAGTGAGAGACAGGTGGACATTGAATCAAGGAAGGTTGTTGGAATGAAACACTGCGGAAAGGGGGGGGGGGCATTAACCTTGGCTCAAAGTGCATGATGTCATAATGATGTGTTTTATCTCTGAGAAGCATCATTAAAATTTTCCTATCAAAACTGTGTAGTGCTTTGCTGTTATTTTCCACATCTTCTGACCGATGCATTTAGTGTTCCAGTCATTCATAATGATTTTAATAAATAAAGATTTTTTTTTTTTTAAAGATTAGACTCACAAAGAGCACTGTATCGATGAAATATTTAAGAGGTGATGATAAATAGAAATAAAAAAATTGCATATTTACTTTAGAAATTGTCTTTTTAAATAGATTTTATTAATTTCTGTGACTTTTTTATTATTTCCCTTTTTAGGTCTGGAAATCACAATCAAAATATTATTACACTTTAAAATTTAAAAGTGTTTTCTGTATGTGAATACATTTTAAAACGTAATTTATTCCTGTGACGCAAAGCTGAATTTTCAGCAGCCGTTACTCCAGTCTTCAGCGTCACATTTTCTTACATTTTTAGCGCAATTTTCCACCGGAAAAAAAATTGCGATTGTTAACTCATGATTTCTGTTCTGTCTGTGCGCACCAATCTTGCACTTCTATCTACTCCTCAACCAGACCACCTAGAGACTTCGGGTTTTCGGCATTATGTTAAGGAAGGTCGATCTAATCTCGGGAACGCACAAAAAAAAAAATCCAGGAAAAGATTTACTATCTCTTAGCGTTGTGATCCCATGACGTGAGAAAATTGCGCAAAAACACTCACTGAGTTTTTATTACTTGTTTATAATAGATTTGATTAATTTCCGTGACTTTTAAAGGCTGTTTTAGGTCTGGAAATCACAATTTAAGGATCTTTAAAACGCACAGATAAATAACAATAATGATAATTTAATAGTATTTTCAAACTTTTTTTGGCGCCAAATTGCAGCTAGCGGACAGACCACAGGAAGCTCTCGAGCGTTTCCGTTACAGGCGACGATTGACAGCCGACAAAACATAGGTATTTATTAATTATTTATCACGTTATAATACATTTTTTTTAAAAACGTTCGAGAGGTTCGGCTAACATTGACATGTCTGGATTAACTAAGTCAAACTGCAGTTGTGCGACACACTGCGCCTCAAAAATATACATTATTTTCCAAAAACACACGATATTATTACACACTGACTGCAAAACTTAACATATACAATTCGCATGCTTTAGAAAACTGACCCACCACAATCAGCGGATGATTATCGCGCCTCACAGGGATGAAATGAGCTGAAGAAACCTGATCCGGGTCAGAAAACCTCCGAAGAAGAGCATCTAACTTACCAAACGAGGCCCGGGAGTCACTTTTCAAGGCATGTTATGTTATCTAGATTTAATGGCAATACAGGCTTTCCTGTAGCCCAAACAGGGACCATGGTGTTTAGAAATGAGGAGGCAAAGTCCTCACAGGTTTTTATTTATTTATTTTTTATAGATCAAATGTAAATTCATGCCCCAGTTACACTTAATGTTGTCACATTTTTCTTGCTTACATAAACGTTACTTTACATTACATCAACAAAAAAAAAGAAGAAGAAGGAACCCCCCCCCCCAAAAAAAAACAAATACAATTCTATTTTGTAGGCTATTATTACATTAACAGTGTAAGTAATTTTCTGTTTATTAAAACCAACTATACTTTTATACTTGAAATAATATCAAGTTCGTTTTTTTAAAGCATTTTTACATTTATTCCAAAATAACTAAAGGCAGTATATGTAAACTATAGGCCTATTATTTGTGAACTGATGTTCTTTTCAATAGTCAACTAATTTACACTGGTTACTAAACCCCCCAAAGTCTTCATGTGTTCAGGCCATTTCAAGTTTGATTTTGACTTGACAAAGAAGTGATATCTAAGTGGCTGAGCTGTTTACTTTTTAATTAGTCTAGTTCACATATATTGCAATCATTCAGACTGACAAGCACGAAAACAAGAGGCGGGATTTATCGTGTAAACCAATCACAGCACGACATTCATTGACTTTGCCCCATTCATTGATTCTCAATTACCCCCGTCAAACCCAGCGCACGCTTTAGGGGGTCTGTTAAAACTCAATGGGCTCAGGGGAGGCAAGAGAGATGACTTTACCTGCTGATGAAAACAGTGATTTATACACTTTTTAATGTCACATTTTGTAATATTTGCATGGTTTAATTTTAGTATTATAGATTTTTTTCTCATCCTATTTTTTTTTTTTTTTTTTTTTTTGAGGAGGCACTGCCTCCCTTGCCTCCTGAGGAAATGCCTGATAAATAAAATAATAACATGTGTGCCTTGAATGCAATGTAAGTTGTTTTGGATAAAAGTGTCTGCCAAATGCATAATGTACGTTATATCAAATTTGTCTCCTGAAATTAACCGAATTTTTTTTATTTTTTGAAGAAAAAGATGGAAAAAGCCTGAGTATTTTATTTTTTTTTGGTGTGTGTGTGTTGATTTGCAGTTGGGTGTCAGACTTTGGCGTCTGTTGTATACACGAGAAACAGCTGAGATATTAAAAAGATCCAATTTTTCTGTCTTTGGTTCAGGGGTCAGTGGGTTGGTCATGAGTCAAACTCTGGGGTGGGTTTTGACAGTGACGGCCGATACACTTCATCTGTGATTACAGGACTTTTCCATCTCATGGAACTGCTGCAACTCCCACAATATTGATCCTCTAATAAAAGTCAACATGGAGAGGCAGAAAGATGCAGAATGAAATTACTGCCATCTCTTTCCTTACCTTCTCTCTCTGTCTTTCAGCTTTAGTTCCTTGGCTCCTCCTCCATTTCTCCGGGTTTGGCCCAGCGGATGAGATCCGTCTTTGACAGATGTGGCGACTGGGACAGAAGTGAAGTAGATGAAGACAGATTCTGACGTGTGTGTTCTGGGTGAGGAGATGCTGAAGACACGGCAGAAGCATTGCTGCACAAGAGTCTGAGAGAATGCAGTGCCATTATTTATATACATTTCTTGTCATCATCATCATCATATCTATCTTCAAATATTGAATAAAATATTGCACTCATAAAGTGTAAAGATGGAAATAATTTTCGTTCCAATGAATAATCATCTTTTTGCAGACAGATGGTGTAGTTACAACATCTACCAGCAGGGGCGAACTGTGCAGCCAAACCTGTAATATTCCTTTAACTAGGAGGAAAACATTATCCTCCAGGAAGTGACATCATCATTTTAGAGGGAGAACAGACAGCAAAAATATTAGTAAGTATTACCAAATGGGTTTGGTGGATTCTGTATGGAAGCTTGTAATAATAAAATATTTTAAAAGATAATTGCGACTTTTTATCTCACAATTGCGAGTTTACATCTCGCAATTCTGACTTTATTTCTCAAAATTGCGAGATATTAAGTCAGAATTATGTGATATAAAGTCAGAATTGTGAGATATAAAGTCAGAATTGTGTGATATAAAGTCAGAATTGCGAGATACAAAGTCAGAATTGCGAGATATAAAGTCAGAATTGTGAGATATAAAGTCAGAATTACGAGATATAAAGTCAGAATTGCGAGATATAAAGTCAGAATTGCGAGATATAAGGTCAGAATTGCGAGATATAAAGTCAGAATTGCGAGATATAAAGTCAGAATTGTGAGATATAAAGTCAGAATTGTGAGATATAAAGTTGCAATTGCGTCTTATAAAGTCAGAATTCTGACTTTTTTTCTCGCAATTGCGACTTTATATCACGCAATTCTGACTTTATAATACATAATTGCGAGTTTATATCTTCGAGTTTATTTATAAGACATCTTTTCTCACAATTGTGAGATATAAAGTCAGAATTGCGAGATATAAAGTCAGAATTGTGAGATATAAAGTCAGAATTACGAGATATAAAGTCAGAATTGCGAGATATAAAGTCAGAATTACGAGATATAAAGTCAGAATTGCGAGATATAAAGTCAGAATTGCGAGATATAAAGTCAGAATTATGAGATATAAAGTCAGAATTGCGAGATATAAAGTCAGAATTACGAGATATAAAGTCAGAATTGCGAGATATAAAGTCAGAATTGTGAGATATAAAGTCAGAATTACGAGATATAAAGTCAGAATTGCGAGATATAAAGTCAGAATTACGAGATATAAAGTCAGAATTGCGAGATATAAAGTCAGAATTGCGAGATATAAAGTCAGAATTGCGAGATATAAAGTCAGAATTGTGAGATATAAAGTTGCAATTGCGTCTTATAAAATCAGAATTCTGACTTTTTTTCTCGCAATTGCGACTTTATATCACGCAATTCTGACTTTATAATACATATTTGCGAGTTAATATCTTCGAGTTTATTTATAAGACATCTTTTCTCACAATTGTGAGATATAAAGTCAGAATTGCGAGATATAAAGTCAGAATTGTGAGATATAAAGTCAGAATTACGAGATATAAAGTCAGAATTGCGAGATATAAAGTCAGAATTACGAGATATAAAGTCAGAATTGTGAGATATAAAGTCAGAATTGTGAGATATAAAGTCAGAATTACGAGATATAAAGTCAGAATTGCGAGATATAAAGTCAGAATTGCGAGATATAAAGTCAGAATTGCGAGATATAAAGTCAGAATTGCGAGATATAAAGTCAGAATTGCGAGATATAAAGTCAGAATTGTGAGATATAAAGTCAGAATTACGAGATATAAAGTCAGAATTGTGAGATATAAAGTTGCAATTGCGTCTTATAAAGTCAGAATTCTGACTTTTTTTTCTCGCAATTGCGACTTTATATCACGCAATTCTGACTTTATAATACATAATTGCGAGTTTATATCTTCGAGTTTATTTATAAGACATCTTTTCTCACAATTGTGAGATATAAAGTCAGAATTGCGAGATATAAAGTCAGAATTGTGAGATATAAAGTCAGAATTACGAGATATAAAGTCAGAATTGCGAGATATAAAGTCAGAATTACGAGATATAAAGTCAGAATTGCGAGATATAAAGTTAGAATTACGAGATATAAAGTCAGAATTACGAGATATAAATTCAGAATTGTGAGATATAAAGTCAGAATTACGAGATATAAAGTCAGAATTGCGAGATATAAAGTCAGAATTGTGAGATATAAAGTCAGAATTACGAGATATAAAGTCAGAATTGCGAGATATAAAGTCAGAATTACGAGATATAAAGTCAGAATTGCGAGATATAAAGTCAGAATTGCGAGATATAAAGTCAGAATTGCGAGATATAAAGTCAGAATTGTGAGATATAAAGTTGCAATTGCGTCTTATAAAATCAGAATTCTGACTTTTTTTCTCGCAATTGCGACTTTATATCACGCAATTCTGACTTTATAATACATATTTGCGAGTTAATATCTTCAAATTTATTTATAAGACATCTTTTCTCACAATTGTGAGATATAAAGTCCAATTCTAAGAAAAAAAAGACAGACTTTTTTTTTCTCCTCAGAATAGTTTATATCTCACAATTCTGACTTTATAACACGCAATTGCGACTTTATATCATGCAATTCTGACTTTATATCTCCCAATTGCGTATTATAAAGTCAGAATTGCGAGATATAAACATGCAATTCTGAGAAAAAAAGTCAGAATTTCAAGTATATTTCTCGCAATTGCGACTTTATATCACGCAATTCTGACTTTATAACCTGCAATTGCGACTTTATATCACGTAATTCTGAGATAAAAAGTCAGAATTGTGAGATGTAAATTCGCAATTGTGAGAAAAAAAGTCAGAATTGTGAGATTAAAAAGTCGCAATTACCTTTTTTATTTCTCACTCTGTGGCAGAAACAAGCTTCCATAATTCTGTGATGTTTTGTGGTGTGAGTTGGTTTGTCATCGTAAAACATCCCGTGCAATCAAATGATCCACATTCATTTCGATAATCTTAACATTTCAAAAGCTGGTTCAGCAAATATCAAAATGAAGTTCACAGTCTCATGAAAACTAGGAATCACTTACTTTAGCTCTTTATTTCCATCGTAATCTCTTGCAATTGCGTATTCAATAATCAGTATATAAATAAAGTTGGTAAAACGTTTGGTTTGGATCATGAATATTATTCATTTTTCTTGGAGTTCTACTATTTCCCATTTGACGTGTTATGAGAACAATTGTTGAGTCTACAATTGTTATCAAGCCGTGCAGGTCTACATGAGTCTGTTGTTGATATAATTCCCTGCTTTATGGTTCTCTTACGAGAGTTCTCTCGTACTGCGTTCGTAGAACGCTGCGGGAAAAGTCTCTTTTCACGAAATACTGAAGCAAAATTATCCTTAATTTTCATATTTGTAAAACGCATTGCAGCAGTGCACAGCCATGGCGAGACGGCTCGCTCACTCATTGGCTGTTCTGCGGCAACTGCATGAGCCTATCGAGCGAGGGCTGATGCAATATCAGACCAATGAGAGCGCTTCGCGCGCTCCTCGTCACATCCCGCCGAAACGGGTGTGGCCATCCCCTATAAAAGGAGCTCGAGTAGGCTGATTCAACTGATTTTCATCTCTTCAGCGAAGCTCTCGCATCGCTGGATCACGGAGAAGCAAGCGTCGTCGAGGCAAGCTTTTCAGCGGGACGAGCCCTTGAAGCCGCTGGCCTTCGCCGCCTCTACTGCCGTACCTGCTGCGCTTTCCGGCGCTTCATATCCTTTACCTGCTCTGTTCTGTGTGTGTGTGTGCAGTGTTCCCCGAACACTCACCCCTAAAAGAGCCGCGTCTTTATCAAGATGCCATCCTGTGGCTCGTGCCGAGCCCCGCTCACCGAGGGAGACCGCCACGTTATTTGCGTCTCCTGCCTGGGCGAAGATCACGCAGCGCTCGCGCTCGCTGACGGCGGCTGCCCTCACTGCGAGCTTTTGCCGATGGTGACTCTGCGGACTCGCCTGGCACATTTCTCCGAGCCTGCGCCCCCCGCCGCGGTGCCGCGCCGCAAGAAGCGCCGCTCGCAGCGGGCCCCGGAACCCACCTCTTCCCGACAAAGCTCGCCGGCTCGCCCGCCAGCTTCGCCGGCTTCCCCCGGAGCACTTCCCGATGCTCAGCGCCCGCAGTCTGCCGCCGCTTCATCTGAGGAAGTTGTTTCTGAAGCCGAGTCGGTCGATAAGGATTCCTGCTCTCTGCTAGCTTCAGGCAGTGAGGACTGGGCGAGCTCTGCGGATCTCACGCCTCCTGCCCGAAAGCCGTCGGCTAGAGCTAGCATCGAGAGGGAGCTCATGCGAGTACTCGCGTTGGCCGCGGCGAGCCTCGGCCTCGAGTGGTCTGCACCGGAACTCCCCTCGCGCACCCGGCTTGATGGTAGCTTCCTCCCTGGTGAGCGTTCTTCTCCTGTGTCTAAGCCCGCTCCGTTTCTTCCTGAGCTTCATGAAGAAGTGGCGAAGGCCTGGAACGCTCCCTTTTCTGCACGAACACGTTCGTCTGTATCCCCAGCATTTTCCTCCCTGGATAATGCTCAGGATCGAGGCTACCTCACTCTGCCGCCGGTGGAACAGGCGATAGCAGCCCACCTTTGCCCGCCCTCTGCTGGACGGCGGACTAAGCCAGTGCTGCCGTCGAAAGCCTGCCGCATGACGTCGTCGCTGCTCGCGCGGATCTTCTCCGCCGCTGGGCAGGCGGCATCGGCCCTGCACACCATGGCCACGCTTCAGGTGTTCCAAGGCGATCTCCTCCGCAAACTGGACGAGATAGGACCTGAAGCTATCTGCATCACGGACCTGAGAAGCGCGTCGGATCTTTCCCTCCGCGCTACCAAGGCTGCAGCACAAGCCATGGGACGCTGTATGGCTTCCGCTACCGTAGCCGAGAGGCATTTGTGGCTGACGCTCACGGAGATGGCTGATGCAGAGCGCAACGCGTTCCTCGACGCCCCGCTATCCTCCGCTGGCCTCTTTGGATCTTCTCTCTCCGAGTTCGTGGAGAGATTTTCCGAAGCCCAGAAAGCGTCACAGGCATTCAAGCACTTCCTGCCGAAGCGCTCCAGTTCCGCAGCGGGCCGTGAGAAACAGGCCCCTCGGAGCTCACAGCCTCAGCCTCCGGCCGCCCCCTCTCAGCGACAGCAGCGCAGCTCACGCCCTCGCTCTCGCTCTACCAGCCGCCGCCCCACTCACCGCGGGCCGCGACCAAGGGTTGTGTTGAAGCCGGAAGCCCCAAAGAAGTCCTAGCACGCCTAGGAAAGCGCAGGTGTGTAAGCCCCGTTGCGACCGGGCCCTCACCAAAGCGCACCGCTGTCTCAGTCCCAGGAATTGCGACTGCTTCAGCGTTCTCAGCAGAGCACAAGCCCGCACAGCTGCCCGCTTGCCTGCACACAAAAGCCGTTTTTACGGCTACCCAGATAAATCCCGAAAAGAGTGTATTTTCTGGTGTCCCGGCCAAGGCCGATGGTGCTATAAATGTAGTGTTGATGCCCACTTCCCTGTGCCCATCCCTACACACAAGCACAGCCCTGCACACAGGGCCCGTACTCATAAGATCGACGCAGTTCGATCGCGCCACAAACATAGTCAAAGTGCCCACTTCCCAGTGCCCACAAACGCTATGTCTGGCAAGCCACAGGCTCCCTGTAAAAACGGGACCTGTGAGCACCCGCTCTGTTCAAGCAGACAGCGCGGCCAAAGCAGTAAACGTGCCCGGTCCCCGCCCACGTTCACTTGTAGGCTGCATGAGTCCCATGAGACCTTCTCAGACCTCCCTCGTTCAGATAAACACTGTAGCGGGGTCGAGGATGAGCGTGTTGCCCGCTGTATTATGCGCGCTCCCCGCCTCAAATGTCACAGGCGTAACGCCTATGCTAGCGCGCCCCGAAGCGCCGCCGTCGCACAGCGAACAGAGCGCGCTTCGCATCCAACCCCTAGCCGGCCATGCAGACGCATGGGCCGCGCTTCCAGGGGTTTCGGACTGGGTGCTAGACATTATAAAGAGAGGCTTCTCGCTACAGTTTTGTCGGCGCCCTCCACGCTTCACAGCGCGCGTCGAAACTACGGTGAATTCAGAAGTAGCACACCTGCTTCGCGCCGAAATATCAAAACTGTTGAGCAAAGGGGCGATACAACATGTATCCCAAGCTCAAAGCGAAGGGGGGCTATACAGCAGATACTTCCTAGTCCCCAAAAAGGACGGTGGTATCAGACCCATACTAGATCTAAGACGACTAAACAGAGCTTTAGTGAAACGCAGTTTCAAAATGCTCACAACCAGCAAAATCCTCGCGCACATTCGCCGAGAAGACTGGTTTATGTTGATAGATCTAAAGGACGCGTATTTCCAAATACAGATAGCGTCACGCCACAGGCGATTCTTGAGATTCGCCTTCGAGGGTCGGGCATACCAGTATACAGTCCTGCCATTCGGCTTGTCCCTGGCACCCCGTACATTTACGAAGTGCATGGACGCAGCGCTCGCCCCCCTCAGACTCAGGGGCATGCGAGTGCTGAACTATTTGGACGACTGGCTGATCATAGCTCAATCACGATCTCAGCTCGTGGAGCACAGAACCATGTTACTCGATCACCTCGAGAATCTTGGTATCACGATCAATTGGACGAAGAGCTCCTTGAACCCCAGCCAAACTATTTCGTTTCTGGGCATCGTTCTGGACTCTCGTTCTATGACGGCGCGGCTGTCGCAACAGCGCGCGCTGCGCATACAGCACGCAGCGAGGTCCTTCCGCTGCGGTGCGATTATCCCGCTCAAACGTTTTCAGAGGATGCTGGGCCTCATGGCCTCAGCATCATCAGTTCTCCAGCTGGGCCTGCTTCGCATGCGCCCTCTGCAGTTCTGGTTGAAAGCGCGAGTGCCACGCGGAGCGTGGGCACTCAGCCGATTGCGCCTCAAAGTCGATCAAGACTGCGCAGCAGCCCTGAGACCATGGGCGGCGGGCGATTGGTACCGTTCAGGTGTAAGCCTGGGGACTTCCTCGAGAGTGAAAGTGGTGTCTACGGACGCATCCACCTCGGGATGGGGAGCGCTGCTCGAGGGCAGGCCGTTCTTTGGCCTCTGGTCAGAACGAGAAAAGCTCCATCATATCAACTGCCTGGAAATGCTAGCAGTTCACAACGCGCTGACGCGCTTTTGTCCCCACATCAAGGACCAACACGTCGTAGTCCGCTCGGACAACACGGCCGTGGTGTCCTACATAAATCGCCAAGGCGGCCTCGGTTCCAGTTCCCTTTACAGGCTGGCCGAGCGCCTCCTAATATGGGCTCAGCGCAACCTGAGCTCGCTGAGAGCGGTGCAGGTGCCCGGGACACTCAACCTGGGTCCAGACAGGCTGTCCAGGAACAATGTTCCCACGGGCGAATGGTCTCTACACCCACAAACAGTCCGGCTGTTGTGGCAGAGATTCGGCAGAGCGGAGGTGGACCTATTCGCGTCCCCAGAAAACGCTCATTGCCCCGTGTTCTTTTCAAAGAACGACAGCGCGCTGTCCCACAAGTGGCCGCACTGCCCGCTATACGCGTTTCCCCCAGTCTCCCTCCTACCTCAGGTGCTGGAGCGAGTCAGGGAAGTGAAATGCCCAGTACTGCTTATAGCACCGTTCTGGGACAACCAAGCCTGGTTTCCAGTCCTGCTGCAGTTAGCAGACTCCGCTCCATGGCCAGTGCCATTGAGGAGAGATCTCCTCTCGCAGGCCAGGGGCTCGATTTGGCACCCACACCCAGAGCTGTGGTCCCTTCATGCGTGGACGTTCAACGGTTACCCGTTAGCCTCACGGATGGAGTGCTGAACACCATCACTCAGGCTAGAGCGCCTTCCACCAGGCGGCTTTATGCCTCGAAGTGGTCGGTTTTCTCCGGCTGGTGTACAGCTCGGGGCCTGTCACCCCTCGATTGTGAGGTGACGGAGGTTCTCTCCTTCCTACAAGAGCTGTTGGATAAGGGCAGATCCCCTTCCACGCTCAAAGTCTATGTGGCGGCTATCGCAGCGTGCTCGACAGCAACGCCAGGCCAGTCACTGGGTAGGAACGATTTAGTCATCCGCTTCCTCAGGGGAGCTAGGAGGCTGAATCCCCCCAGACCTCCCTCAGTCCCGGTGTGGGACCTTTCTACGGTCTTGGCAGCCATGAAAGGCCCCCCCTTTGAGCCTATCCAATCTGTTAGCCTCAAACATCTGTCTTTCAAAACGGTGTTTTTGATGGCCCTCGCTTCGGTGAAGCGCATAGGCGATCTGCACGCGCTCTCTGTGAGTCCAACGTGCTTGGAGTTTGGGCCCAATGACTCCAAAGTCATACTCAAACCTAAGCACGGCTACGTGCCGAAATCCCTCAACACTCCGTTTAGGGCTCAGGTTATTTCCCTGTCTGCCCTGCCGGGGTCAAACGAGGAAGGGGACTCGAGCTGTCTTTGCCCCGTTAGGGCGTTAAGAGCTTATGTGTCCCGCTCCGCTGCCTTCAGACAGACGGAGCAGCTCTTTGTCTCGTTCAGTGGACGTTCCAAGGGAACGGCTGTTTCGAAACAGAGCCTGTCCAGATGGGTGGTTGACGCCATAACAATGGCTTATACTACCAAGGGCCTTCAGTGCCCGTTGGGCATTAGAGCGCATTCCACGAGAGGCGTTGCCTCATCGTGGGCCTGGTCTAGCGGGATTTCCTTACAGGAAATATGTACGGCGGCGGGCTGGGCCTCGCCGTCTACATTCATAAGGTTCTACAACCTAGAAGTTCCCGCCTTGCAGGCCAGGTTGTTTTCGGTTTAGCCGTATCAGCTGTCTACCACGACACTGATTTCGCAGGCGCACAACGCCACCGAATACTTCACCGCACTTGCAAGCCAAGTGTTTTCGGCGTATTCGAGTCAGCTGTCTAAACACGGCACTGATATCGCAGACGCACAGCGCCGCCGAAGTTCTCTGGGCAGAATTGTGTAAGACCCATGTTTTCCCACATTAGCCAGGCTCCCTCCTGCCTATGTGATGTTATATCGCGTCTAGAACGCACCTATTTGGGCGAAAGTGTGTAAGTCCCACATTTCCCACATTAGCCAGGCTCTCCCTGCCTATGTGACGTTGTATCGCGCTTAAGGGCGCATCCATTGGGCGAAATTACGTAAGACCCACATCTCCCACATCAGCCAGGTTTTTCCCCTGCCTATGTGGCGCTGTTTCGCGCCTAAGGGCGCATATATCTGGGCAAAAATTTGCGTAAGACCCACATTTCCCACATTAGCCAGGCCTCCCCCTGCCTATGTGATGTTATATCGCGTCTTAGGACGCAGCTATCTGAGGGTGGTTGTCCCCCCCCCCCCCCAGACTCTCCGAAGTCTACCGGGTGATTATGCACTGTATACCTGGACTAGCTTCCAGTGGTCGGTGTTTTCTCATCCCAGCACGCACGGCGTCTTACAAGTGGTTCCCGCAGCGTTCTACGAACGCAGTACGAGAGAACTCTCGTAAGAGAACGTACTCGGTTACTAACGTAACCTCGGTTCTCTCTAGAAGAGGGAACGAGTACTGCGTTCCCTGCCGTGCGCGCGGTTCGCTCTGGTTCGCTTCGGCGATGAAAACCAGTTGAATCAGCCTACTCGAGCTCCTTTTATAGGGGATGGCCACACCCGTTTCGGCGGGATGTGACGAGGAGCGCGCGAAGCGCTCTCATTGGTCTGATATTGCATCAGCCCTCGCTCGATAGGCTCATGCAGTTGCCGCAGAACAGCCAATGAGTGAGCGAGCCGTCTCGCCATGGCTGTGCACTGCTGCAATGCGTTTTACAAATATGAAAATTAAGGATAATTTTGCTTCAGTATTTCGTGAAAAGAGACTTTTCCCGCAGCGTTCTACGAACGCAGTACTCGTTCCCTCTTCTAGAGAGAACCGAGGTTACGTTAGTAACCGAGTACGTTTTCTTGTTAAGTGACAACATAATGTTGTCGTGCATGTTGGCTGTGCTACATTTAAACGTGTTTCCATTTCCCCTTATTCGCATTTACTCTTTTTCGTTTCGTTTTCTAAGTCAAAAACCACCTCAGATGAGCTTAAAAACTTTTTTGCGAATTTCCGAAATTCTTTGTTTCTGATGCGATTCTCTAAAATGCGCATAACAACAGGGTGATGGAAACATCACTATTCAGCTATTGAGTTAAGTGAATTTTTCTGGCAAAACGTTTTCAAATATTAATTATTCAAAATAACTATATATTCAATATATTTATTTACTATGCATTTTATATGATGCAAAGTTACACATTTTTTTTCATCTTCAAGAATTACATCCTTGATTTTCTTTGTGGATACAGTGAGACCTTTGTTCATTTGACTTTCGGCATAAGGCCTATTTAGATTATTAACAACAGGTCAAAACAACACACCGACTGAGATATTGTATAATTTGTACAAATCAACAAAAACACGAAAGTAAAAGCACACTCTGGGTCTGATCATTGTGCTGTAAGAGTTAGATATTTATACTAGTGCTGTATTAAAAAATATTTAATCGCGATTAATCGCATTAAAGTCATAGTTAACTCACAATTAATCGCACATTTTTATCTATTCTAAATGTCCCTTGATTTCTTTTTGTCCCATTATTTTTTTTCTCATTTTAATGCTCTTATCAACATGGAAAAGTGGATCGGCTTGCTTTGTGCAAATATTTTTGTGCTGCAATGATCGCTCAGTTCACAACGACAAAACACACAGATCACTTTGGTCTTGTCAATGGAACCATTTGGCAACTTTTTAAAAGTAAACTTTCCATTCAGAATCTTAATGGCATCCATTTCGGCGTCTCGCGCTCATCATTCATCCACTCAAAATGCAACGTTAGCCTAGGCTACTACTTTTGGCCGGCTCGCAAACCCAAACAAGTGTGTGCGGCGTGCCTGTTGTTTTGTTTCCGGTCTAGCTAGATCCGGTGTGGGGTTGTAGTTTTTCTAACGTTACTAGTTGTTGCAACAGCAAGTGAAAAAAACTACAAAGTTTGCTAGGCCAAAAAGAACATTAATCTCGCGATAAAAAAATTGCGTTACCGCCGTTAATAATGCGTTTAACTTTTTTACCCTGAAGTGTATATGAGGAAATAAATGTATAGGCTCAATCACTTGGAAAGTAGGCTACATAATTATTTGAAAGCCATTAAATGCAATTAAATGCTCAATTATTTAAATCAGTTAACTCTCATTTCCAATCAAAGTAAAACTCACTCTGCAAGCTCCAAAGATTCTTTCATGCAGTAAAACAAGTTTTACTTGTAGAGTATCACTCAATCATGTTCTCCTACAATAAGACTGTTGTTTGCTTCTAGGTCATGCTTTCATTTTCTTACTTGAATGCACTTTGAAATCTGTTTAATAAAGAAAACAATGTCGCCACCGTGATTTATGGCTTGATTTGAAGGGTCCGCGTGACATCAGAGACTACCCATAAGTCCATTTCCAGAAACATTATGCAGTCTTGAACCTGATGGAGATATGATGTCACTGGAATAAACCAGAAACTGTAGATTTTAATAAAATATTGAAATATTTCATCATGAGGAAAATGTAATTTTTCATGAGAACAAATTTTTGCTTTATACATTATGTTGATAAAATGTTTTCTACTGGATATCATTGTCTTTGCATTTATGTGTTGGATCATACATTAATTTGCATAATTTAATTACTATGCACAAATACAAAATTAAACATTTGAGTTTTTGATGTTAATGATGTAAATGGCTCATGCTAATCATCCAAACATTTACCCCTTGAGTTGGGGGCGGGGCTACATGTTTGTCTGACCAATCAGCAGAAGGGGGAGTGTTATAGAAACCTGTTTGGAAAGAGTCCATTAATGTTGCAGAAATAAAACACTGCACCTTTAAAAAGAACATAAGAAAACAAGGACTTTGTATAATTTACCAAATTAAACTGAGCATTTATTTCCCTCTATCACCCCTTGGGGAGAGAAGTCTTTAATGTTTGCAGTCTGTTTGATATCCCACTTCTGTTCCTTTCCGCAGCATCTCGTGTGGAGCGTTGACTAGCTAGTTAATTGAGAGCCTCCGGAGACCCCTGCTAGTTTGAGAAGAACCAAAGGAAATGGGATTGTTGTCTTGGGAACAGCAGAGGAGATGGGAAGAGCCCAGGGGAGAAGCATTGAAGAGCGGAGGCCAGGCAGGCCATGACAGGTAAACAACAACGGTCCCCCTCTCCCAGACTCTCTTGGGCCGATCCTGTCCAGGAACTATTGGGGTGAAACTAAGGAAGGGGCAAATGGGATGTTTTAAATGTGGAGTTGAAAGGGCAATGCAGTGGAACCTGGTAAACAGACTGTGAATGTCTTCCAAATCCATTTTTTCCCCAATGTTTTCCCTTTTTAAACACTTAAACTGTTTTTATTTTCTTTTTAGGCAAGGCACCACAGGCTGATAAGGTAAAAATGTAGCTAATAGATCACCATACATTCCCCAGGTGATGCATAATAGATTACTGTTTTGAATTAAGTTATGTTATGTTTAATATGCAAATAAGGTATTATCTAGTATTTTTTTTTTTTGCATAAATGTCCAGAACAGAAACCTCAACATTGCATGAAGTTTTTATTTTGTTGACATATTAGAGATTTTAAATGTCTCTTTTTATCACTCCGCAAATTAAAACAAATAAATTAATAGTCAACGACCAGAAAAAAAAAATCACTACAGTATGTTTTTAGGAATAAAATGTTAAATATATATATATATATATATATATATATATATATATATATATATATATATATATATATATATATATATATATATATATCAGGTGAATGATATATGAGCAAACCTCTGTGTAAAAACCTTCAGAATATAAATATGAACAAAACTGGAAAGTTTGGTGTGTGTAAAGCTGCTGAAGTGAAGATTTCTGACCTTTAAAGACGCAAATAGATAAAGTACACACTTACATTTTTATTGTGGGTGTTTTCTTCCCACTAGTCTAAAAGAAGACCGGTTAAAGAAGCAAAATATTTTAATATATCTATAATTTTATAGACAAGAGCTTTGTATGTTCTCATATTCTCTAATATTTTTATACAAAAGAACAATTTGAGTTTTGGCCTCTCATTGCACAGGTCAATTAATAGGAAGTCAGTGCAAGTCTGCACAATATTTATGTAGAATTTTGTTTTTCAATGTCATTTGCCTTGATTTCAAGGTGTCTCCGGTGTCTTCTGACCTCCACCAAGTGAAACGCTGAACCTTAACCCCCAGTAACAGAGATTCCCTGTTGGATTTGTGTTCCACAACAGGATGAATCCTTGTTACTGAGAGCAAGAGGTCAGATGTTCTGCTCGACCCGAAGACCACCACTCGCCGCCATTCTGAAAACAACACAAGAAAAGCAGAATTTACCAATTCCATTGGTATAAATCGTGCATCATTAAAGCCTGTGTGTCGGTATGCGTCGGTCCCTTGTGACACAGTCGATTGCATCTAACAAAGCGGGGTTAAACAGATTGAGTAAAGTGTCTGCCTCTCGTCGCCTGATTGTTTGACCTTAACACCCGTTGTTCTCCCAACCCCCTGTGTTTCTGTGTTTGGGGAAGGAAACTTAAATCAGCAATTAACATAAATAATTAACTACTCCCTGGGATTAATAATTAATGTGTCGGAGGAGTGATTGTTCCCGCTTAAGATAGCGATAGCACCTCTAGAGCCCAGAGAAGCCCAAGACTTACGTTTTTTGGCACTTTCAACTTTTAGTTCGAGAACTCGTTCCCTTTTAGGGTGTTTTTTTTTTTTTTCTTTTTTTTTTGCCCAAATGAGAGCGAATTCACAAATCTGAGTTGTTTTACTTTATTATTATTTATATACTATCATAATAATATTTTGGATGAGTGTTTATTTTTATTTTCAGTTTTCATTTTAATGTAAGTTTTAGTAATTTGTAATTTTTATTAGTTTTTTTGTATTTGTATTCACCTTTAATTTATATTTAATGCTATTTTAGTGCTTTTTTTCCACTTAGTTGCCAATGCAAGTTCTAATATTCATCTAATTATTTAAATAGTAATGTGACAAATACTTTTTTTAGACTTTTGCTAAAAAGTCCTGTATCTATTTTTTTTTTTTTTTTTTTTGCATGAAATATTGTTTGCCTGTAGAGTTTCAATAACATTGTGATGCTCAGATTTCAATATGAACTTGTTTAATTTCTTATCAAGTTCTTCCAAGAGCATGATATGTTGATATCCACATTCATTTTATAGCTCAATACTCTATTTTTATTCTCCCAGACAAAGTTAAAACTTAACTGGCAGCTTTTGGTCTCCATTTAATCTCAAGAGCAAAGCATTGAGAAGTTATAGCCTTGACACACACTTGAATTCTTGTCCTCTTGTCTGTAATTCTGTCTTTACACCTTTATCTGCTCTGATACGCCTTTCACTGTTTGTGTACTGTATCATGTTGCTGAGACCTGGCTCGTTAATTGCTCGGTAATTACAGTGCTTCTGTTGATCTGTTCATTTCACAGCGCTGCTACAAACCTTTTAGGCTGTCTGCTCGCAGCTCAGACTCTATTGGATTTGGCTCATGTGCCCCGTCTAACGCTCTGAGAGCTGCGCTAATGTGCTGTCAGCCGTTCCACACACACTCCCTCTGTCGTGATGCGCTCTCCTGTCTGGACAACTGTTGCGTCTGCCAAATTTGACCAGGACCCAGACGAGGTGAGCACTGATCTGATCTAACATCACATATAGGCTTGTAAGTGTTTACGGTAACAGATTGTGTTTCCTTCGACGTCCTTGCAACACAAATCCCATTAAAATCAACACATTCACAGCATTCTCAGGCAGAGTAAAGTGCTATGATACTGTTATAGTTTTTATTTTCCGTTTTCATTTTAAAGTTTAAAAACTTTAAAAGTTTTAAATTCCAAAAAAGCTTAATTTAAGATGATTTACCACTTAAATGATAATAAATGCATGTGTAATAGTTTAAATATTATATATAAAATGCTATTTTCTTAGACTCCCTCATGAATTACCCATATTTAGTTAAGTGCTAAGATACTGTTATAGTTTTTATTTTCTGGTTTCATTTTAATTTTAAAAGTTTAAATTCTAAAAAAGTTGAATTCAAGATGATTTACCACTTCAATGACAATAAATGCATGTGTTATAGTTTAAGTATCTTGCTAGTTTCTTAGATTCCCTCATGAATTAAAGCCTCTTTTGAGGCCCATACTCACCCTCAGACGTACGGCAGAGACCGTTCTCAACTTCTGCTCTTCTTTAGGGCTTCGACACAAGTAACTGAGCACCTGCTGGTATCATCCTCATCTTCAATGTTAGCCACAGCCTCTGGACTCCAAACTCTGAACGCTGCTTATCTTTACAGCCGCTAATACTGAGGAATCCACTGATGGGACCAGCCCATGTTAACCATTAACTCCTCAACTTGCACCCTGTTTCATCCTGGTGAGATCCTAATGTAGTGTTGAATGCCACAATGCATTTAGCATGTCTAATTAGCACATGTTGTTATCAATAAACTTAATTTCTTATTCCCGTGCAATGTAAACTAAGCAGCTGTTGCTTTTTTAAGTCTTTTAAAAAACAATACGCAAGTTTATGGTGTGATATGCAGGTCTTATCAATTTGCATGCCACACCTTTACAACATCCAACAAGCATTGGCAATTATTAGCAGATGTGTTCCTTAGTCTCCGTGATGTCTTTAGACCAAGTGTTCGTGCACAACCTCTGCCTTGGTTTTCGCCGTAATCTCCTCTTGCAGAAAAGTTCAAAAGTCCGATTGATAATCTGTTATATTTGTACAGATAAAAAAAATGGACCAGAACAAACTGCCCTGGTTTTGCAAGCTTTGGCAAACAGGCTTGTTTTATACCTTACAACAATGTAAGTCTCTTGTGATTAATCATGGACTGTACCATTTAGTGTTTTGTTTGTTTCATATTGCACAGCAGCATAATTTCCTTCAGCGAGACCTCAGCTCGATCTCGCTCCGTTACCAACCTCAATCAGGCTAATAAGCACTGGCCAATCCTGAACTCTTGGCTGTTATAATAAGGCAATTAAAGAGAGCTGGCAGACAGACACTTCCCACGATGCCGGGTCTCCCAAGACGGGCCCTGCCAATGCCAATCTCTAATAGGGCCCAAAGCACAGGCCTGGGAAGATGCAATTGGATTTGAAGCCAATCAATCATTCCAGCTATTGACCTATGATTGGATTTAGAAGACATGTCAGGGCCGCTTTGATTTTAGCTCGGGCCCAATGAAGCTGGATGTGAAGGTTTATTGTTTTGGACGGACAGAGAGCGGTGTGTGGGCTTTGACACGCTGCCAGAAGAGATGGATGCGTACAATGACTGCTGTATCCATCCATCAGAGTTAGAATCCGTCATCTCATCTTTCACAGGACTGCTGGACAACTTCATCTACTGCTTTTGGGGTCTGCACTTGATCTTGTGCCGTGGAGTTTCTCAAATGTCTCAGCATTTTTAAAGCAGTTTTAGCTATGATTTTGCCAACTGAGACAATTTTTGGTAATCAGTATAAAGATGCAAAGTGGGCGGATCGATAGCTGATTAAATGCTTGTGAGTGTGACTCCAAAGTCTGTATAACACACAACCATAGGAGCACAGTATGATTTGACAATAATGTGTACTATGAAGAAAAAAATAAATAAATAAACTACAAAAAACTAAACTAAAATATAATAAAAAACTATATAGACATAAAAAAAACACAACAGAATTACTAGGGATGTACCGATATTACACTTTTTGGCTGATACCGATAACCGATAATTCTTTACATTTGAATGCCAATAGCCTATATATTGGCCAATAAATCTAAATCCAAATTTGTTATATAATTTTTGAGAGTCTGATTACAAAAATAAATCTCTCAACATTAAATCTGTGTCCCAAGAACACAATAATAATGTTCTCATTATAATTTTATGAAGCCTATATGACAGACTTGAGCTTCACTTGTTGCACTGAACTGTATTTTCCTTTTTCGAAAGTGATTTCAATCATATTTCTAGCAATTCAAAACCATCATGTTGAACATTGCGCATCTGAAGTGTCTCAGCTAAAGGAAATAATCCATTATTTATCAGCTTATATTGGACAAATTTTCCTTTCAGGCCGATAACGATAAAGTGGCCGATATATCGTGCATCCCTAAAATTACTTAAAAACATGAAACCAGATAAAATCCAAATATAAATAAATACTATTATAGTATATCGGTTATATTAAAATAACACTGGTCTATATGAAATGCAACATAAATATCATGTTAATTAGCTTTCCTTTAAGTTATGATTGTAATATGAAAGTTACCGTTTACTCTTTCATCCAGCGTTTTTTTCTTTCTAGTATTATTTCAGTTTTGTGTGTCAAAGAGGATTGTATCCGATTGATAAGACTAATGTGAAATAGCCTGTCAATCATGATCAAAGTCTTAGCTAATATGTATATGCAATCTGACATAAAACTGTTGTTGTTGCGCAATCTGCCTTGGCTTGTGTGCAAGATCTCACCGGACTCATATCAAACAATCTGATAAGCAACAATCATAAAGGACAGTATGTAGTTGAAAAAAATGTAGTTGAAAAAAATCATACAGTGTCGCCCGGCTTTACAATGTAGTTGAAAAAGTAGTGTACAAGTGTAGTGTACAAGATATTTGTATATTGAAATATATGCTGTTCTTTTGAACTTTCTATTCAGCAAAAAATTCTGAAATGAAAAATTCATAATAATCAGAAACATTGATAATAATCAGAAATGTTTTTTTTTTTTTTTCTGAAGGATCAAGTGACACTGAAGACTGGATTAATGATGCTGAAAATTCAGCTTTGATCTTACAGACCCCAAACTTTTGAGCAGTTGTGTAATTGAAAAAGTGCCGTCTATTTTAGTGCACATATATCATCATTCATACGGCATTGGATATTTAAACAAACATAAATCACAAAGACTAATATGTTCGAGGAAAACAACAAATTGCTCCAAGCTTTCGTTGAGGTTTTAGAGTATCTTTCTCTAAAACTTTGTAAAAATTAACGTCATGTTTGGCGACAGTAAAGGAACGTTGAAGTCTCGTGTTGTTTTTCGTTTCAGGTGGGGTGTAGCGTGACCTAGATGAGGAGAACGACGGAGAAGAAGAGGTATGGTAATGCAAAGAGACCTTCAGCGTCTGTCCCTGTCGTTTAAATTACAAGAGCGAGATTAATTTTCCATTTGCAGACCTCTGAAAGATTGCAAACATCTTCCCACAAACATTCCGCTGATAAATGAAAAGCAGCGGCACTCTAGAAATAATGACATGAATTACAGCACACTCTTACTGCGGTAATCGCAGAGTAGCTATTGGATATAAAGGCTGATCAATATGCCCTCTGAAGGCCTGCAGAAGGACGAGTGAGGAAAACCAGTCAGACCAAACCTGAGTCGAGTTTACTGGGACTTTAGTGGACTTTTTTTGACATTACACCTGGGGTCTCATTTATAAAACTGTGCGTAGGATCCTTGCTAAAAGTGTACGTGCACCCGAAAACCAAAAATGGCGTATGCCAAAAAATATTCAGATTTATAAAACCGTGCGTCCACCAGAACCTGCGCAGAATTCACATTATAAATCCCAGTCAGCGGAAGACTGTGCGCTCATGCGTCTCCACCCCGAAATAACTTAGTTTTACTATGCATATCCTCATCTGCATATCATTTGCATATGCATATTCATCCACGCGATGCCATGTTTAACGGTACAAGACATTAGGAAAATATGAGATACGGATGTGCGTCACGTTACATTGCTGAAAATCATTTAGTAGCCGATCCTTTCCTTGTTTTTGAATGAATAAATCAAATAGTGTAAAATACATTTCAGAGAAGGACTTTCTCAATCTTTTCCACTGGCCAAATAGTATTTTTAATTGCTTTATATTTTTAATGGAAACAGATATTGTGCATTATTGATCATTATTTGCACAAAAATACCATGAGTTCTGCTGTTATCATGCACTAAGCAATCCTCGCTGTATTAAGACATTAAAACACAGCATGACTCAGGAAAAGTGCTCAAAAGCATTGCATCCACTACACTTATTTCTATTTATTAGAATATATAAATGTTGTAACTTCTCGGTTATGATTTCATGTATTTTAAGTGCTTAACTCCGTTAATGAAAATGGCATATTTATTCTAAATGTGTATATCAGATGTAAAACATAATTTAAATCAGTGTTTTATCTATTTAAACTGTTATTGTGAACATGCACTGTATTTATGATTAGGACTCATAATGAGGATTTAAAGTGGTTTTCCTTCATCTGCCATCAGTCCCTCAGCTCACCATCGGTGTCGCCAAACTGCTCCGTCTCCAAAGTGTTTGTACGCATGAGTCAGAGTTTGCGTGTAGATGCACAACTTACGTGTCGGAAGTGGCGTACGCCTCCTTTAGGGCCTGTTTTTGTGCAAACGCAATGGTTATAAATGAGGCCCCACATTTTTTTTTAATGCTAGTGTATATTTTTTACATGACATTTAAAGGGTTAGTTCACCCAAAGATGAAAACTCTGTCAGTAATTACTCTCCCTCATGTCGTTCCAACCCCGTAAGACTTTCGTTCATCTTCAGAACACAAATTAAGATATTTTTGATGAAATCTGAGAGCTGTCTCACTCCTCCATAGGCTTCTCTGTAATCGATATCTGCCATCCCAGAAAAGTTAGTAAAGACATCGTTAAAATAGTCCAAGTGACTCCAGTGGCTCAACCTTAAGTTTATCAAGCGACGAGAATACTTTTTGTGTGCAAAAAACAAACAATAATAACGACTTTATTCAACTATTGATTTTCTTCTGTGTTTCTCTGAGTGAGTTGACGTAGTGTAACAGCGCAGCGCTTCTGGGTTGTACGTCAGAACGGAGGCTCACTATTGGCCGACGCTGGTCATGTGTGTGATGCTGGCCAATAGTGAGCCTCCGTTCTGACAGAAGAAAATCAATAGTTGAATAAAGTCATTATTTTTGTTTGTTTTTTGCGCACGAAAAGTATTCTCGTCGCTTGATAAACTTAAGGTTGAGCCACTGGAGTCACTTGGACTATTTTAACGATGTCTTTTTTACTAACTTTTCCGGGATGGCAGATATCAATTACAGGAGTGAGACAGCTCTCAGATTTCATCAAAAATATCTTAATTTGTGTTCTGAAGATGAACGAAAGTCTTACGGGGTTGAACAACATGAGGGAGAGTAATTACTGACAGAATTTAAATTTTTGGGTGAACTAACCCTTCTAACCCTTACATTTCCCCCCTAAATTCTTCCTGACACCAAAAAAAAGTGATAACATCATGAATAATGTGATTGACACACACACACACACCCAGATGTAATGAGAATTGTTAATTTTTTTTTATGAAATGTCATGATAAAAAGAATCTCACAGAACATAAAAATAGAGA
>NC_138223.1:2425606-2465606 GCF_964197995.2 Scardinius erythrophthalmus | reverse complement strand
ACGGGACAAATGGTCGGTGCTCCCGGCGCATGGTCTAAAAGGGTTGTCCCTATTCTCTTAATGAGTAATGGGTGTGTTCTGGGATTTACGTGCGTTAAACCAATCAGAGTCTCATCTCCCATTCCCTTTAAATGCCAGTTGCGCACGCGCCATGGCAGATTCACTATTTACATGACGGAACTTGATAGTGGAAAGACCGAACGCGTCTCCAGAGCGCAAACGGATCTGCTCGTGTACGAGGTTAAAGTGCGCAAGCAGAACATCTACGGGACAAGCCGGATTCACCATATCTTTATGTACACAATAATAATCTTTTACATTGTAATCCTTTTATTTTAAATATTTGTCATGTTTGTGTGCTGCTGTGCGTCCCTGTGTGTGTAATAGGCAGAGTGTACGCGCGTTGTGGACCCGCCTATAGGCGCACATTACTAACGCGCTCTTTAAAGAAAAAGAAAAAAAATTGCGGCATTGACTTTAGACCAGGTTTCAGATGGTCGACGGCTCAGTCTATTTCTGTTGCCTCGAAATAGCAACACGCCAACAATGCGCCAGAACACACCTCGTTTTCAGACCAGCAGCCCATGGGTGCGCAAATGGGGACAAATGCATTTGCTATTTAAACAACATGGCGCAGGATGTGAAAATGATAACTGCGTCGGGCTGAAACTTGCAAAAAACACTTTGCGTTGCGCTTGACGCTGCATTGCGCCGGGTGTAAGATAGGGCCCTTAGAATGTTTCAGCTAGTCGGCATTAGGCATACTTATGCATTGTTCTATGCCATTTTTTAGTATAAATGGTGCGAGTAGTGTGTTCACACTGAAAATTCCAAGAAGAAAAGGTGCACTTCAAATACCCGTATTTTACACTTAATTAACCAAAAATATAAAGCGTGGAATATTGGACTCTTCATACTCTCAACTCAATTCGCAGCTTTAATTACGTAGCTAAAGGGAAAGACTTTCAAACTGGGCTGGATGACAAATAGCCTAGTGTAAACCTCATACACTAGATAGTTAAGTGCGTAGTATAAGTGCATGGTGTATAGTATGTCATTTGGGTCACAGCTGTACTGTGTACTATATTTTGTTTCAGCAATATTTATTCTTTCATATGTTGTATTTTGAGGGCATTTCATCGTACTAGACAATATTCACCTCTATATTATGCAGCGTATATGTCTGTATCCATCTATCCATCCATCTGAAATTTGGTACATCACTACTAGTGCAAAGTGTCCATAGATTGGATACAAGAAAGTATACGGACACGTTTTATAAAGTCCCGACTGTGAAGATCTTTTGCGATGTATAAGAAGCTTTTGAGCGCAATTTCTTATGTAACATTAGCAGTGGCTCCCATGGCTTGGAAAGTTAATGATGAAGTTCCTAAAGTTTCTTTGTCAACAGTGGCATCTTTGGCATGGAAAGGTCTTTTGACTACTGTTATTTTACAATTCCTACACCCAGTAGAAGCATCAAAGCTTGTGTTATGAAGGCCAAACTCTTCATAAAGAGGGATAGATATGGTCATTTCTGATTCAAACACGCTCCTAAAGTTCTCTGTAATTCTCTATAACTAAGACTGACTCCTTGCAAACGCTCGTCAAGTTAAAGAGAGAGGGAGTGTAAACAGAACTCTCCGCCACCTCCTATTCTCTTCCTTATTTCACGATCTGTTATGTCTTGACATCTCCATTAACTCATAAATCCAATACAGTGGAGCTCAACAGAATCCGTCTCCAGGCGAGGTTGGGGAGCCAGAGGAGCCCGGAGAGGAGGAGAGAGGGATGGGAAATGATGAGAAGATCAATCGGTCCCTGGGCTGTCACTCCGCTCGCTCGTTTTCACATCCATCTCCACCCTCCTCCCTCCATCCATTCGTCGGAGACTGACACCACCCCTCCTTCTTCTGGCAGGCCCGGCGGATTCTGCAGGCGCGGCTGTTTCGGGCCCGCAATAATCCGATTGAGTGTGGGATCAATGACAAGCTGTGGTCAGCGATCTGTAGTCGCTCCGGCTCCCGTTGCACGCTGACCACAGGATCCCCAAACCGCTGACCACCTAACCGGCATGGCCTGACCACTAATTTGGTCTGCTATGCCAAGGCGCCTGGCCAAGGTGGGCAAGTAAAACGGGCATGTGAAGCGCCTAAAATATACTGCTTCAAATGTTAATGTTTGTGTATGTTTCTCTAGCTCAACTCTAGTGATGTCACGGTCATGGATTTACCTTAAATTAAATGGTTTATGCTTTAATTAATGCTGGAATTTAACCTTGAAAGTTTCCTAGCTCCCGGGAACGGTGTGATGCTTTTTGACTGAAACTTGAGTGCTCGATAAATCTGAAATAACTAAGTAAATCGGAATAACTTCTTACTGTAAACCTTCACTATATGTAATATAAATCAAAAACCACGGTATAAGCTTTTTCTTATATTAACTGTATTTATCGCCTGGCTTGACCACTCATTTAGTTCGCTATGTTAAAGGGTGGACACATTTCTGTTGCTCAACTAGTTCTAGTAATGGTAAGATCATGGGTAGAGCTGCTAGATTATGGCAAAAATCAAGCTGAAATAATGATTATTTAACACGGTTATATGATCAAAGTCTTATTTCACGATATGAGTAATTTTAAATAAATGAAATTTCACATTTATACAAACTTCTGCAAAAACTAGGTTAACTAATGTAAGAAAAAGGTCCTCAGAACAATTACATAAGACAAGTAAACAGATCCGTAAACCGCTGAACACTAATTTGGTCTGCTATGCCAAGGCACCTGGCCACGATGGGCAAGTAAAACTGGCATGTGAAGAGCTTAAAATATACTGCAATTATGACTTCAAATGTTAATGGTTGTATATGTTTCTGTAGCTCAACTCTAGTAATGTCAAGGTCATGGATTTACCTTAAATGAAATAGTTTATGCTTTAATTAATGCTTGAATTTATTCTTGAAAGTTTCCTAGCTCCCGGGAACGGTGTGATGCTTTTTGACTGAAACTTGAGTGCTCGATAAATCTGGAATAACTAAGTAAATCGGAATAACTTCTTACTGTAAACCTTCACTATATGTAATATAAATCAAAAACCACGCTATAAGCTTTTTCTTATATTAACTGTATTTATCGCCTGGCTTGACCACTCATTTAGTTCGCTATGTTAAAGGTTGGACACATTTCTGTAGCTCAACTAGTTCTAGTAATGGTAAGATCATGGGTAGAGCTGCTCGATTATGGCAAAAATCATGCTGAAATAATGATTATTTAACACGGTTATTGGTGGGCGTTATGATCAAAGTCTTATTTCACGATATGAGTAATTTTAAATAAATGAAATTTCACATTTATACATACTTCTGCAAAAACTAGGTTAACCTATGTAAGAAAAAGGTCCTCAGAACAATTACATAAGACAAGTAAACAGATCCTTAACCCGTTGAACACTAATTTGGTCTGCTATGCCAAGGCACCTGGCCACGATGGACAAGTAAAACTGGCATGTGAAGAGCTTAAAATATACTGCAATTATGACTTCAAATGTTAATGGTTGTATATGTTTCTGTAGCTCAACTCTTGTAATGTCAAGGTCATGGATTTACCTTAAATGAAATAGTTTATGCTTTAATTAATGCTTGAATTTATTCTTGAAAGTTTCCTAGCTCTTGAAAACGGTATGATGCTTTTTGTCTGAAACTTGAGAGCTCTATAAATCTGGAATAACTAAGTAAATCGGAATAACTTCTTACTGTAAATCTTCACTATATGCAATATAAATCAAAAAAACTTTTTCTTAAATTAACCATATTTATTGCATGGCCTGACCACTCATTTGGTCCTCTATGTTAAATGTTGGACAATGTTGTAAGATCATTGGTAGAGCTGCTCGAGAATGGCAAAAAATTAATAATCACGGTCAATACTGAAATCTCTATTATTTAACACGATTATTGGTCACACAATTTCATTATACATACTTCAGCAAAAACTAATACTAATGTAAGAAAAAGGTCCTCAAACAATGACTTAAGACAAGTAAACAGTCAGCAATACAACAGAATGAAAATACAAATTAAATAAACAGTGTTTTAGGTTTTTCAGGAAGATTGGTGGTATTCAGAAGTAATAGCCTACAACAAAAAATGTAAAAACACACAGCATAGTCTTAATGTAAACATTAAATATAGATTCATCCTTATTAAAGCTACTTAAGTCATTCAGTCAAGAGCAGTAAGTGATTTTTCTTTGTCATTTGTTAAGTATCATTAGCCGCGTTTCCATTACAGATTTGCGCAAATGTTTTGCGCTATTATCTAAATATCGATAAAAAACTATTGCGAAATGACGGCGTTTCCATTAACCGATGTTATGCGACTAAAACGTCCTTTTTTCTCTCGCGGTAAGTCATTCCAAAAATCACGGCAACTGACGTTGGTTTATAACATATCACAGCCAACGCATTAGACATTATTATTATTAATGGAAGGAGTACGTGGCGTGTTATCCAAGCATCAGGGAAAGACCCTTATAATGCGAACGACACATGTTTCTGGGTGTTTCGCCCTCATTTCTGCTCCGAGGTTTTGATTGTGGCATTTCTTTGAGATTTAGAATCCAGTATTCCTATAGTCTAATTATTATTATTTTTTAATGAATTTAATAAAGAACTCTGTCTTGTATTCTGTCCAAACGATCCATGTAGGCTATTTTGTGTCCATTCGTTTTTCCTTTTTTAACCCGTAGTTGAAAAACGAAAAATGAACGGTTGTTGTCTTTTTAAAACGCAAAGTTGAACACCAAAATTTTAATTTGAACTGGCTACACCAACTGCTGCGCAAAAAAAAAGTAAATATCGAAGAATTTTCAGATTTTTGTTTAGGACTTTTTGCCCCTTTATTAAACATTTAAAATAGTCACAAATTAATATGGAAAACATCTCGATTTTACTGGTTTTCTAAGGCCAAATTAGAACCTGGAATTGATGTTTTCCCGCAGTGCTGAATGAGAAGAGCCATTAATATTATTAATAAACTATTGTTTTGGCTAAAATCACATCTCCATCTCCGCTGTTAAGCAGATGCGCTTTTAGAGAGAAATGCACCTTTCATACGAATTACAAAATCAGAAGGTATTAGCTTTCGATTCGAATTTGTTCGTTTTAAAGTGGACATTTCAAGCTTTAGCCTATATTTTGTTTCAGTTCTCGCGCTCCAGTTTACGGAGATCA
Source organism: Scardinius erythrophthalmus (assembly GCF_964197995.2). Taxonomy (NCBI): domain Eukaryota; kingdom Metazoa; phylum Chordata; class Actinopteri; order Cypriniformes; family Leuciscidae; genus Scardinius; species Scardinius erythrophthalmus. The sequence goes on along the minus strand of NC_138223.1, from coordinate 2,460,375 downwards.
TGAAAGTGCGTCTGATTGTTTTCTTTTACTTTACAAAAGCACAACGTTTTATTTTGTTATTGTGAGTATACACAAATAAAAGTAGTTGAGAATAATGTATTATTATTTTCTGTATGGCCAGAAATGATAGAGTATTTTTAAGTTGTTTCCACTGTTGATAGGAAAATGCAAGTGTTCACGCCCGCGCCTCTGTGCCATGCAGTGCGCGCTCCTCACGCTTTGTTCTTTTTTTGCATAAAAGCGTCTTCTAAATATAGCCTATTAAATGTTAAAATAAAATAATATAAAATAATTATTAGGCCTATTTGCGTAGCTATACATGGACCTCAAACACACCGCGTCTTCTAAGTCAGGTGACTGTAAATGCGCAAAAACTGTTTCCATTGCAGTTTTGCGAAATATTCCTTTTTCGAATTGCCTGAAAAACCACCTCATGAGAGCGTAAAAACTTTTTTGCGATAAACGGGAGTTTTTGCGAAATTGACGTGTTTCCATTGAGCGTATTTTTAATTCGCAATTTCAATTTGCGCAATTTGAAGGGTAATGGAAACGCGGCTACAAATGAAAGACTGTAGCAGGTTTATTAGGCTACTGTCACTTTAAGACCCGCACAGATCCAATATACTATTACACACGAGTTTTCTTTCTCAATAGTGTACGTTGAGACATTTTGACAGTTTTGTGTCTAGGCCTGTGTGTTTAGGTGTGTATCCGCATTCGGCTCCGCCTCGGAGTGTGCACGCAAAAAGCTGCCGGGGGAACTTTGCCTCTTTTGCGGCTTAATGAGCTTTTAATAACGCTGTTTAATTTCAAACAGAATTTAGCAACAGCAGACTGCATTTTACAACACTCAACACGGCACAATAATCGTTTTACCTTGATATTATATTGTTTTCATAATCGTTGGGAGCCAAAATTGATAGTGATTAATTGCACAGCCCTAGTCAAGGGTTTACCTTAAAGAATAATGCTTTTGGTCCCCTGTTTATACTAGAATTGATGCCAGAATTCATACATGAAAGTTTCCCAGCTCTTCACAACTTTATGAGCAGAAAGTGATGCTTTTTGTGTGAAATTCGAGCGGTCGATAAATCTGCACCATCGCCTCTTCAGAGTGTGGCCCGTGGGTGTTGGTCAGCCATCCTCTCCTCTTGATTGTGTTTGTGTGTTTCTTGTGTGCTTGCGGTGTTCTCGGGTTTCCTTAATGGTTCCCAGGATGCACTGTGGCTGTGGCGGGGGGGTGAGGCTCAATGAGACACATGAGATGCAGCCCAGCGAAGGATATGGCCATCATTGACATCTTCCACAATTCATATCCTCAGCCATTGCAGGGAATGTACAGTCTGTACATCAGTAAACACCTTTCTGATTCATGCATTAGCCGTTAACAGAATTAGGAAGTTGGATAAAGACCGAATTGCAGGTGATGCAGGACTGATTGTTCCATTAGTGTAGCGTTTTCGTGCCATTTTTCCAAAAAGAACCATTACAGTGCGCACACATTCTCTCTCGATAACCTTTCCTCTTTCCCAGGAGGCTCCGCTCCATGCATGGAAAAACTTTTCTATGCAGTTCAGTTTTTTTTACAATAATCGCACAGAATCAGCATTATTCTGGTCAGAGGTTTGCTCGATATCTTTGTAGAAACTAATTAAACAAAGTCAGTGCATCTGATGTGGATGGATGGCTTTTTAATGATGTCAGCTGAAGTGAATATGCAAGCGTTCTCGCGCCAATGGCAGATTGCAGATTGATTTTCCAAGGGTGTCATTACATATTATTAAAATCTCACGCACCGAGTGAGGAGAGCGTTGTTGAAGACACTGGATTAGATTGCGGCATCTTGCAGACATCAAACGGTCAACAGCCTCCTTCTAGATGCTCACCTTTTCAATGCTCTTCTAACTCACCAAATGCATGGTCAAGAAATGCAGTACTGATGAAAACTTACTGAAAGAGACTGAAATTAGGGGGATAGTGACTTTATTGATGAGATTTATGCTGGAATTATGCAGATAGATTAAAATTAAGCAATGGGATTCAACCAAAAATTAAATTAAATAATTACAAAGAATCAGTGCACATTGCGTAACTCATTAAATTAAACGATTTTGATGTTCTATTTTTAAGACTAAAATAGTTTTTCTTGTAAAATGTACTTCAGTAATCTTTTATTTAAAACTTCCAAAAGTTATACAACTCCTTTGTATTTTCTTTAAAACCGTTTTATTCATGGTTAGTTATTTGTATTTAAGTATTTTGTATTAATGAGTGCAAAAACGTCTTTGTCAAAGCATCTATCCTCCACATGAGGAGAAAGAGACTAAGTGAAATTAGGAGATTGTGACTTATTGATGAGATTTATGCTGTAATTATGTACAGTAGTTAGATTAAAATTAAGCAATGGGATTCATGAGATAGTACCAAGCAAAAATGAAGCCAAATAATTACAAAGAATCATTGCGCATTGAGTAACTCATTGAATTGAACATTAAAATTTTAAAGACTAAAATAGTATTTTCGGTTACACTTTATTTTAAGGTGTCATTGTTACTGTGTAATTATATATTTAAGTACTGAGTAATATTAAGCAACTACATGTACTTACTATAGGTTTAGGATTAGGATTTGGTTGAGGGTTAGTTGCATGTAATTATGCATAATTTACTGTTATTACTATGGTAAGTACATGTAACATATGTAACAAGGACACTATAAAATAAAATGTTACCGTGTTTAAATGTACTTCAGTAATCTTTGTTTTATTTAAAACTTAGAAAAAGTTGTGAGCAACCTGCTGTCATAGTGGAGATTTTAACTCCTTCTTTAAAATGTAAGCATCTAGTTTGCATTACATTTTATTCATGGTTAGTTATTTTTTATGAAGCATTTTATGTTAAGCATCCATCCTGAACATGAGTCATATTTTATTCGACATCTTCCAAGAGCATCAATTTAAAAGTAAATGCATCATTTTTATTGCCGCTCTTGTTGATGTTGCATCTTGGAATGTTCCAGTCTGTGTAATTGTTTAAGAATATATATACACTGTAAAAAAAAATCCCGTAAAAAAACGGTAAATCTCTGGCAGCAAAGTTTCCAGACGGGTTCTGTTAAATTACAGCAAATTACCATTTCACAAAATTACAGGCAAAAACCGTAAAAATACAGAATTGACTTTACGGTCAAAATTAATTCAATTACAGTACATTACTGTTAATAATGGCTTATTAAACCGTGGAAAAACAGATAAATTATGTCAAATTACATAAAAAGAACATTTAACTTTAAGGTTAAACTGTAAATTTAGGGTTTTATAAAGTTATTTTATAATAATGCTCTGTCTATCTACAGTAATTATCTTTTAATATATAGTTTTTCTGTGTAAAATAACTATGAAGTTATGTATAAAAATGAAATAAGTCCATAAATTCAAATACAAAGTTTGTATATTTACAGTTTTTATTTTTTTGCAGATCCAGTTTCATAACTTTGACCAATCTCTAATTAAGTACTTAATAATAGCAAATGTACAGTAAATTTCTGTTAAATTAACTAAAGGTACAAGTACGGAATACCTGCACATTTACAGTATTACTCATTAAACAAACACTGAACATCAATATACGTGAATGATAGGAAATACAAGCTTAGTATATCATTTAGAACATGTAAAAATTTCAACATTAAAAGACTTTATATTTATATTAAGAGAACAATAGAAGCAACAAGTGCAGTGACAAGTCCCAGTTAGTGTAGCACAGTGGGTCAAGTGTTTATGAAAAGATGGATCTTTAGCAGTTTCTTGAAAATGTGTTGAGTTGGGCAGGTCATCCCACCAGCAGGGAACAGTCCAGGGAAATGTCAGTGAAAGTGATTTTGTGTCTCTTTGGGATGATGGCACCACAAGGCGCCGTTCACTTGCAGAACACAAGCTTCTGGAGACACATAGATCTGAAGCAGTGAGTTTAGGTCTTGCTGCAGCATCTGGATCAGTTGCAGAGGTTTGACTGATGCTGGAAGAGCTGCCAGGAGAGCATTACAATAGTCCAGTCTGGATAGAACAAGAGCTTAGACAAGGAGTTGTGTGGCTCCGATAGGAAGGGCCGGATCTTTCTGGTGTTGTATAAGGCAAATCAGCAGGATCACACAGCAAGGATGGTTTGGCTGAAACCATAAGCAGGTCTGTCTTGGCAAGGTTGAGTTGAAGGTGAAGGTCATTCATCCAGCAAGAATTGTCCATCAGGTAGGCTGAGATGCGAGCAGCAACCATCAGATCCTTTAGCTGGAATGAAAGGTAGAGATATGTGTCATTAAGTGATAGGAAAAGTCATGTTTCTAAATGACAGAGCCTAGTTACACTACAAAAAAAAAAATAAAAAAAAAAATAATAATAAATAAATAGATGGGTGGAATCTAACACAATCGTGGTCTTACTGTAGTAAAACCAAACATTGTGCAGCTCCAGTGGCCTCACAAGGATCAAATGAATATTCACATGGGAAAATACAGTATAAAACAAATTAAATGTTCTGCCACTTTTAGTGCAATCATATGGAATCAGATGACTCAGCCATAACAATATTTTAAATTACTTCTTCCCATACCTTGTTTGCCATGATCATTCTGCTTTCCACTTGACCTGAAATCACAAAAAATAAATAAATAAATAAATTTAACAACTCAGTATTACATTTACACATATCAGAATATGTTCCACTGGGACAATGCAAAACCTCAACTGACTATGATCTGGAAGCTGAGCAGGAAAGGGTAACAGAGAAGTTTTGAGCTGAGACACCTAGGGGTGTAAGTTAACTTTCTGTTCATCTGGATCAATGCAATTTTCATAACCAATGATCAAAAGTATCCTATGAAAAAGGCTACTATGATGACCCCAGGCCATCCAAAATGTAGATAAGTTCATTTCTTCATCAGAACACAAACATTCTATCAACTTTTATTTTATAAGCCTAATATATGCACATGTATGCATTCTATAGCTAACGTTACAAGTTGGCAAGCAGATGCAGCCAGAATATGCAATTTATCATGTGTTCATATTCTAGTCTCATGTGCTTCACTGTATCAAGTAAGTTACAGTATTTACTGAATTCGTTTTCTTAACAGTCTAGATAGCCACGTTAACCCTTACGAAAATTAACTATGGTTTAACCACAAAGAAACAAAAAAACAAACAAACATGGTAGGCCTATTTGTAGTATAACTGTAGTTATTAAAAATAGTAATAAAAATCCGCCAAAAACGTGGTTACTATAATTTTACTATAATTAAAACCAAGGATATTTTTTAAGAGAAGAGTTTTCAGCTTCCAGGCAGTGTTTCAAAATGTCCCACCATTTAAGAGATTGATTTACTGACAGATACTATCGCGTATTAACGAAGATTTTATATACAATTAAACGGACTTTGATATGTATAACAAGTCTACGAAAGCTCGTTTTAGGTCTTTTGAGGTGTGGGTTCAACAGATCTTTCTTAAAACAGATGGAAAATGTAAAGACGCATGCTACATTTTTAGTGTTTTGCCCTCCAGCTCTCGCCAGTTAACTGAACATCATTTAAGTATGCTAACGTTAGCTTGAAAACTGTAAACTTAACACAAATGTAATATAAAATATCGTTCACATGTAACTTAGTATAATGAGACTCTTACCTCAGCCGGTGATCGGTTGGCATGATGTCCGCTGTGACGAACAAGGCTCACTGAAAAGGGCGTTATTTCCGAAGAATCCAAACGGACTGACTGAAACAGCTCCTGCTCACGGCTGCTCTTGACGAATACGATTGCTAAGTTTGAACCACTGTTGATCTCACAATGAATCCACTTCACGAGAGTAGTCTGAATTCAAATCTCCCGCTTGCCCAAACTCGACTGATCAGCTACAGCTAACGTTAACCGTTGTGGGCGGGAGTAAACAGCGGAAATGAATTTGAACCTGCGTCATCGCGCGCGCGCACTCAAACACACACACACACACACACACACACACACACACACACACACACACACACACACACACACACACAAAGCCCTGAATGTGAAGCAACGGAGATTTGGAAAAATTATTCATGAAATATACATGAAATTATGGGAGAATAAGACAATGAAATAATGATCAAAATGAGTATAAAATAAAATGTGAAATAAAAAATAATTCAGGCCTACTGTAGTCTATGTAGGGTACTGTATGTACAAATCACTGTCTATGGTACAAATACTTTTATTTAACCTTAAAAAAAACTCACTTTAGCCCCCACATGCTTAATAATCTGTAGGGAAAACATATTGAATAGATGCTGATTTCCGCAGTTATACCTTCTTTACTTTGTTTTCTAATTTCACAGAAAAAATCTGTAAAATATTACTTATAATTTCTGTAAAATTACACATAACTCTGTAAAAATACAGACAAGTTCCTTTTAAAAAACGTAAAATTGCTGTAAAACCAAAATACAAGCAATTACCTGTAAATTTAACAATGGACCTTTAAATTACAGCAAATGCCTTTTATTTTACAGATATTTGCTGTATAATGACAAAACGGTAAAATTCTGTAAAAAAATACAGACAATTGCCTGTAAAATTACACTTTTTTTTTACAGTGTATTTTTTCTCTTCTCTAGCTTTCTGTCTAATCTAGTTGTCTAATAAACCTGGAATATTGTTGGCTCTTTAATGAATTGCTTTTGTTGATCTATTGTAAGTCGCTCTGGATAAAAGCATCTGCTGAATGCATAAATGTAAGATTAGTATACACTCTAAGTCAAAGCCCTAATTTTTCTTTCATACGTAATATGGATGGCCTCACAGAGCCACTGTCCCATTGAAGGAGTCCGTTCGGTCCATGACTGTAATGCTACCCCGTTCCTGCGACCCGGTCCCGGCTCCAGCTCAGGGTACCATTGATTTCCCGCGCCAGATAACGCCGTCTCGCTGTCGGCCCACAGTCTGTCCTACTCTGACAGCCGCTGTATCTCAGTCTAAATTACACGTGATTCTGTTTAGAAAAGCTATTTATTTATTTTTTATTTGCGTCTACTGTAAAGATCTAGAGTTGATGTCATTTCAGAGTTTTTTAGTCCTCATATCCTTGACAATTTGATATTGCTTGATATCCTTTGGAAACACAAGAAGGTTTATCTGTCAGTATATTTTCAGCCGTATGAAGTTACCCATAAGAACCTGCAGAGGGTGTTGCAGTGTCACATGATACACTGCGCTGACACACCGGCATCAGTGTCTTATAATCCACTGTTCCGGGATCAGCTGAGCAACAATCCCAGTTGGGAATCATCATTGTTTTAGCATCAGAGATGACCTCAAACCATCAGCTCCCAGCTTGCCGTAAAAGGCATTTACATTTATGCTTTTATCCAAAACGACTTACATTGCATTCCAAGTTACACATTTACATTCTTATCAATTTGACATACTTCAATGATTTTTACTCATATATGTATTACTAGTGTTCAAAAGTTCAGGGTCAGTAAGATTTTCTTCCTCCTTTTTTTTTAAAAAGAAAAGAAAATAAATTAATACTTTTATTCAGTAAGGATGCATCATATTAGAATGATTTGTGAAGGATCATGTGACACTGAAGACTGGATTAATGATGCTGAAAATTCAGCTTTGATATAAATTACATTTAACAATATATTAACTTTTATTTTGAATTATAATAATATTTCACAATATTCCTGTTTATATCGTATTTTTTTTAATCAAAGTATAGCAGCCTTGGTGAGCAGAAGAGACTTTTGAGCAGTAGTGTATGTAAATAAGTGTATAGAAAGCTGATTATTTTCTCTCCCTTTTTTTTGTGTGTGTGTAAATCAATTTCAGTAATTGCATCTCATTGGTGGCAAACAATAGGAAAGAAAACCACAAATCCGATGCTTTTTATATCTCATTCGTTTTGTCTTAGACAGTGGCATTAAATGCTTCTCAGATGTTGTGTCGGAAATCAAAAGTCTCAATATGATCTCAAGCATTTCTTAGTGAATTCATGAGCTGCTATGCACATACTTCTATTTTTATTCTCTCATTTTTGGCTAGAAACATTTAAAACAAAGCTTACATAACCGAGAGCTCCTTTAGGTCTCTTGAGACACCTCTGAGCATAATATACAGTTAAACCAAACATTATTCTGACACCAGATATAATTTTTCATATTTTTTTACTAGTGTGTGCAGGACACTATAGTTCATTTATGTAAGCGAGGAGAGCAAAATAAAGTAAACTGTGACATATTACACCCAATAATTATATACAGTGGACTAAATTTGGGAGCAGAAATGATTGGGACACTTTGAGCTGATCATGTTTTGCTGAAGTGTGTTTTCTTTAATTGCTAATGCTCTTTTTACACTCAGACTGAACACAATGAAGCATTGCTTGGTGATTGGTTGAGCTAAACTGGTATTATCTAATTGTGTAGTTAAATTTAACAGCTGACAGATATTCAACATAATTCATGTGTGAGACAGTCTAACAGAAGGACGGACAAAACCAGTCAAATATCAGCTGAGGTCATAACTCTGAGTTCTTTAGTACCATTTTCTAAACTATAGCGAATAAACTCTGATAACGTGAGAAAGGTGTCTGAATAAATTTTGGTTTGACTGTAGATTTATAATATTGGATGTTAGAAATTGTGCAACACAACCTTCAATTTAAAAACCCAATCTTTGCCACGTTTGAAAAGTTGTTTAGAGCGGAGCCAAAATGATCGGATCTCATTTTCCATTTCAAACAAGCTGAAACCCAAAGAACAACTGAGAGCGAGAGATAGAGAGCAGAGAAGAGTGAAACAATGTCTCTCTTCCCTCGTCCTCGAGGGAGAAGTGAGACCCTTTTAAGTGCTGTCTCTCTTTTTCTCCTGTCTTCCAGCCCTTCATCCCTCTCTCGACTCGCTGACATCCTATCAGGCTCAGCGGCTCGGCAGTCGATAGCCCATTAGTAAATAAGGGATGCATAATTTATTAAATATGCTTCAGATACATATTTCAGCCTTGGGTTACCGGTCATATCTCTTTGAGGAGTTTGGCTTTAATTAGGGTCTCCAGCAGGGGCGTCTCGCTCAAGCGTCTGTGAGCTATAGCACTCTGGACTGTCTCTGGTGACACTGACGTTAAGAGAGAATGAGGGCGTTTGGTGGAGATTTGGCTCTCTGTAATAATACACCCGCTCAGATCAGTGTGTGTTGAGTCTTGGATCCTGGTTAAGCATCGTCGCGTTAGTCGACTAGCTCTGGTATTGCTCGGGTTTGATGGTCTAGCTGATGGTTGGGTTTGATAGTAACCAGCATAAACCGGTCTAGACCAGAATTGAAAATTTATGTCTGGGCTAAACTTGTCTTTTCAACAGGGACACAAAAAAAGTCCTGGGAAAATTGTGCCAAAATTAATTTGTATTAGCAAAAACTAATTTAGTACAAACCAATGTCATTTTCTACTATGTAAACTCTTTACAATTTCAAAATTTTTGATTTTGTCACAATTTTAATTATTATGTATTATCATATGCATACCAATTATGTATGTACACAAGTATATACACACCCAGTAGCGTATATATATATATATATATATATATATAATATTTAAATATGAGGAAGAGCAAAACACTAAACTTGGTATCTGATATTAATTAAGGTATTTATCTGATAAAATTATTTGACAAAAAAGGCTAATCAACAGCTACAGGTTTTATTGTAAAATGCAAAAAAGAAAATGCATATAACAAAAACAAAACAAAAAATACAGACTGGAACATAATCAGTTTTTATATTTTAAAAAAACAATATATATGTTCTCTCTTGTTTTTGCATTTGTTCATAATTTTTTTTTTTGTATGACAGCCTGGCCAAAAATGTTGTCGGCATAATTTGTCATGTTTTATTGCGTTATTATCACAAATATAACAATGGACTCCAAGCACAACTGCGCAATGTGATTACAAAATCTTTAACGATTTAAAATTTTGTATAATATTTGAGTGAAGTTCTTTTTTTATTATTATTTTGGAGTGAAATATGACCCATAAAAGTTATTGACAGGTTTTCCTAAATACGAAGCATGTTTTTGTAGATTAGACACGGTGCACTTTTTTGTGAAACTAAAAGGCTACATTTAAATGATTCTATTATTGTAATATGAATGTATTTTTGCTGTGAATTTCAGTCTTGCGACAGTCCACTTCAGACACACGAATAGGGAAGATTAGTTCACTTTACACAGTTCCTCATTCGGGCCCCTGATTATCAGACGGTCCCGCACGGCCTCTGTGACATCATCGGCTTCAAGTTTCGATATTTCGATATTAATACATCCAAATCCTTGATGGATAGTGAATAGTGTTGACTTCCCAGGAGAATTATGGTACTTTATTATAACAGTAGCATGTACAACTAAGATTTCTGACAGTCCTTGACTTATTTTAATTTCATATTTTAGACAAACTTTCTAGCTGTCAATCATTTTTTTTTTTTGCTTTTATTCAGCAGGGATGCATTAAAGTGATCAGAAGTGACAGTTATAATTTGCAAGATATTTCTATTCCAAATAAATACTGTTCTTTTGATATATGTGATATACGATATATGTGTCATGGTTTCACAAAAATATGAAACCGTTTTCAACACTGATAATAATCATAAATGTTTCTTGAGCATCAAATGATCATATTAGAGTGATTTCTGAAGGATCATGTGACACTGAAGACTGGAGTAATGATGCTGAAAATTGAGCTTTGATCACAGGAATAAGTTACACTTTACTATATATTCACATAGAAAAAATATTTCACTGGTTTTACTTGAATTTTGATCAAATAAATGCAGGCTTTGTGAGCAGAAATCCGTTCAAAAACAAATTCGTACAGATCCGAAAACTTTTGAACGAGAGTATATTTTAGTGTTTTGGTAAGTGTGGTCGAAAGGATTGTGTTACATGTACAGTGGCTTTTAAATCCTTGAAGACAAAATCTTCCAGACTGTGGCGTATTTAGAAAAGATATAAATTTCAGAGTCCTGTTCTTGTCATTAAAATCACCGAAATGATATATTTGTTATGTGTGGCTTTGAGCGGCTCAAGTGGACGTTTAAATGCCCTAGTCTGTAATTACAGATACACAGACCCGCTCTGAGCGTTTCGTCATATCACCGCTGACAGCGGCTTTCCAAGTATTTCAGCTTGAGAAAGAGATATTGTGGCAGATAGGAAACGCTCTTCTTGTCAATCTGTCACTCGTATGCTCAAATACACACGTTTGTATGGTGCAAGTACATATAATGTTACTCTTTGATTTGACGGCTGTGTTGTTACAAATCTTTGGCCCATTAAGAGAGGGACACCAATTGCATGAATGTCTCAAGAATCTAGCCAAGGTTCACAGAACATGCTCATTTGATGCGGTTAGGCCTGATTTGAAATGATTTCCAGTAATAATTTCTTTATTTTGATTTGAAACGTTGAGGTTTATGAGTCGATAATGGCTATAGATTGCAGCAGATTTTATAAAACTGTGAGGTCTCAGCGGAGGATGCCTCGTTGTGTCTGCAAACCACTAAGGAGCAGAAGGCAAGCAAATATTATCTGGAAATCCTCATGTTTCCCACAAGCCCTCAGTCGCGTTGAGCAGCGAGAACGAGGAACACATGCTTTCCATTTGAGCCCTTTCACCCCTGGCATCAGAGACGTGGCATATGCTGAACGTGTAAACACTGAGGCCCAGCATCTCTCCTGTCGATCATGTGACCCTCGCATCTCCTCTGATCCTCCACTAAACCTCTGCTAATGCGCTTTACACATGCAGTTCAGACCAAAATACCAAATCTGCCATTTACACATGCGTGTGTTGTTCCAATCCTGCAACTCTGTGTTCTTCCAAATCATGCTTTAGTAAATCCTAATTATGACAGTCAGAAAAAGTCATAATTATGACTAAAAGTTGACTTTATAAGACACAATGTCATAATTATGAAAAAAAATCTAAATTATGAGAAAAAGTCAAAATTATGAGATACAAATTTATAATTATGACAGAAAATATAATTATGAGATAAGCATAATGACATTCAAAATTGTGACAAGTCTAAATTAGGCTAAAAACATAATTATGACAAAAAGTAGAAATTATGAGATAATTATGACAGTCAAAATGATGACAAAAGTGTAAATTATGAGATACAAAAATATTAGACTTTTTGTCATAATTTTGAATTTGTGTCATAATTATGTGTTGTCCCCTAATTATGACACAAATTCAAAATTATGACAAAAAGTCTAAATTATGAGATACAGAGTTATAATTATGACAGAAAACATAATTATGAGATAGAAAGTCACAATTTGAGGTAAGCATAATGACATTCAAAAGTATGACAAAAGTGTAAATTATGAGATGAAAAGTCATAATTATGACAAAAAAGTTGGAATTATGAGATAAAAAGAATAATTATGACAGTCAAAATGATGGCAAGTGTATATTATGAGATAAAAAGTCAATTATGACATTCAAAATTATGACAAAGGTCTAAATTATGAGATACAAAGTTATAATTATGACACAAAACATGATTATGATGGAAAAAAAGGAGATGAAGAGCATAATTATGTCAAAAAGTTTAATTTATGAGATACAATTACATAAGTAAACCAAAACACATGCGGTTCAGACAAAAATACCAATTCTGCCCTTTACGCATGCTTGTGTTGTTCCAATCCTGCAACCTTGTGTTCTTCCAAATCATGCTTTAGTAAATCATAATTATGACAGTCAGAAAATGTCATAATTATAAGAAAAAGTCAAAATTATGAGATACAAAGTTATAATTATGACAAAATATAATTATGAGATAAAATTCACAATTATGAGATAAGCATAATGACATTCAAAATTGTGACAAAAGTCTAAATTAGGCTAAAAACATATGACAAAAAGTAGAAATTATGAGATAAAAGAATAATTATGACAGTCAAAATGATGACAAAAGTGTTAATTATGAGATACAAAAATATTAGACTTGTCATAATTTTGAATTTGTGTCATAATTATGTGTTGCCTCATAATTATGACACAAATTCAAAATTATGACAAAAAGTCTAAATTATGAGATACAGAGTTATAATTATGACAGGAAACATAATTATGACATATAAAGTCAAAATTATGAGATAAGCATAATTATGACATTCAAAATTATGAAAAAAGTCTCAATTATGAGATACAAAGTTATAATTATGACACAAAACATGATTATGAGGGAAAAAGGAGATAATGAGCATAATTATGTCAAAAAGTTTCATTTATGAGATACAATTACATAAGTTGAAATTATGTCAAACATAATTATGGCAAAGTCAAATAATGAGTGAAAGTTTGTTGAATTTATTAGATACAAAGACATAATTATGTAATAAGTTGACATTATGAGATAAACATAATTATGACAAAAATCCAAAATTGACAAAAAGTCTTAATTTTGAGATACAAAGTTTTAATTATGACACAAAACATAATTATGACATAAAGTCAAAATGATGAGATAAGCATAATTATGACATTCAAAATTATGACAATAGTCTTAATTACAAGATACAAAGTAATACTTATGACACAAAACATGATTATGAGATAAAAGTCACAATTATGAGATACAATGACATAAGTCGAAATTATGGTAAAATCAAATTATGACAAAACACCTTTAAGCTCTATCTCGCACCCAGCGCAATTGACTTTGTAGACCGACGCATGTATCATTCCTATTTTGCACCCGACGCACAGCGGACTTTTCCCTCCACAGACGCACGTCGGTAAGTTAGGGAATGAACTTGCGCTCCCGGGGGCGGTTCAGGGAAAAGAGGAGGCGTGTTCTGGCGCAAACGTTCCCTGGTGCTATTTTGCAGTTTCAGAAAACAATTCCTCCACTGACCAGTAGAAACCTCGTCTAAAGTCAGTGGCGCTTTGCGCATGTTATTCAGAGGCTATTTTTAGGGCGCATGCTTGGCCATAATGTAGCGTGTGCACAACGCGCATACACTTTGACTCTCTCAGAAGCAGCAGTTTTCATTTTTGAAAATCATAGGCTACATTATTATATTATTATTATACGCCTGTTTAACCGAAGCTAATCTGGGTGTGTTTCTCCATCCCCAATGTCACTTCTCTGTGTTTTACGGCCCTGACGAGAACGTCAGTCTCCTCGGCTGTGAACCGCTCCTGGCGCGCCGTTATAATAGCAATCCGCCATGGAACAAGCGCGCCTGCTCTTAAAGGGAATGTGAGATGTCGCTCTGATTGGTTTATTTCACGTTACGCCCAAACCACACCTATGAGTAATGAAGCTGCTTCAGACCAACACATTTTAAATTTGCGTCGGGCGCAAGAGTCATTTATCCCGCCGGTATAATATCAACAGCGCCCGAGACCCGCCCACAAAGTTACTTGTGTTTGATACTTGTGTTTCAGATCGTTAAAATGAGGCCTTTTATGTCAAAAGCTTTTATGTCATAATTATGATGCAGCAAGCAGGCATTACCCAGGGGTTGTCGAGCTCCACAAAGAACCATAAAAGTAGTCGATACGATGCTGTAGACATCTAAGTCATCATTTGCTGAAAATGTCCTTCCTTTCTGCTCACGTCTATTCTAACACGGTAGCGTTGATGTCAGTGACAAATCAGTAGGCGCATTTCCATTACAGATTTGCGCAAAACTTTTGCGATTTTTTTCTAAATGTCGACAAAAAACTATTGCGGCGACGGCGTTTCCATTAACCGATGTTATGCGACTAAAACATTTTTTTTCCCTCTAGTGATAAATCATCCCAGAAATCATTGAGACGAATGTTAGTAGGTTTACATATATCGCAGCCGCCGCACTAGCCGTTATTATTAACAGAAGGAGACGTGTGTGTGTTATTCAAGCATTAATGGCAAAGAAAGACTCTTATACTGTGAGCGGCACATATGAGGAGTTTCTGGGTGTTTCTCCCTCATTTCTGCTTTAAACTCTTGATTGTGGCATTTCTTTGAGGTTTAGAATCCAGTATTCCTGTAATTCTTCTGTCTTTTATGAATTTAATAAAGAACTCTGTCTCGTCTTCTGTCCAAACACACCGCGTCGTCTACGTCAGGTGACTGTAAATGCGCAAAAACTGTTTCCATTGCAGTTTTGCGAAATATTCCTTTTTTGAATTGCCTGAAAAACATCCTCATGCGAGCGTAGAAACTTTTTTGCGATAAATGTGAGTTTTTGCGAAATTGATGTGTTTCCATTGGGAGTATTTTCAATTAGCAATTTCAATTTGCGCAATTTGAAGGGTAATGGAAACGCGGCTAATGATGAACGACTGATATTTAATGCTTAATTTTATTCCTTTTTTTTGTGTGTGTATATCTTTCGCATCCTTTATTGGCCAGTGTGCAGACGTCAAATAAATAAATATATAAGGATATTTCTCTTGCTTTTTAAAGGATGTGTGAATTATACTTAAAACACTGGCACTTGTTTGGATGTTTTGCATTGATATTGACACATTAATGAGCGAGCAAATGCAGAATGTGCTCTTATGATCGAATGTCTTTCTGTCTGTAATATCCACTCCACCGGTTCTGCTCGGTGTGTGTGTAGTATTTGCATGATGTCTTAGGTGTCTGGCGTCTCGGTTCCTCTTTAATCATGACCTCTAGCCCTGACAGGACTGAAAGGGGATGAGAATAGGCTCTTGCCCAACCTTGTGGTTTTGTGATTGTGTGTGTCAGGCTTGAACAAAGGCTCAGCAATGTGGAAGTGAAATGAGAAGTGTGGAACAGTTTGAGGTTTTAACATTTCTGTTGTTTGAGTTTGAGTGTCTGATCAAACCACAGCTTGAATCTATTGTGGTGGCCACTGTTAGAGTAAGATCTCATCCTTTCTTTTGATGAATATCTTAGATATTTTTTATTATATATCTCATTTTTATTATATCTCATATTATTTTTATTTTTATTTTTTTTATCCTTTATTTAACCAGGTAAAACTCATTGAGATCCTTAATATCAAACCGAGACTTTCCTCATGTGTCTCTTTAAACAATGTTTGTCAAGAGACCAAATTCTGCAATCAAAAGCCACAGATCATAATATGAGCTCAAATATTTCTCTGAGCTCCTGATTTTATATTATTCTTATCATTTTGTATTATTTTTATTCTGTACTGAACGACACCCATTTGGGTCCAAATTTGATCTCCTATGAAAAAGCAACTTTACTCTTTTCCTCCTTGGCTGCCTTTTTCCCACACCGTCATTTTTCCTAAAAGACATCACAGTGAATAAGAAGAACTGTGTGTTACTATAGAGATGATACAGAATGGGTTTGTGTTTGTTGTGTCTGTGTTGAAGGTTGGGTCGGTTTATTGCTTACGAGTTTAATTCAGTTCCGCAAACAAAAGCTGTGTGATGAAAATTCCCCAACCAATTAAACAAACAGCCATTCCTCAACCCACACACACACACACACACACACACACACACACACACACACACACACACACACACACACACACACACACACATACAGATACTTCCTGTTGTTTAATGGTAACGGTAAATGGTAAGTAATAAACAAAGAGACGATTGAATGCCAAGAGAGTCATTAATGAAGTCCCCCGTGAGTGGAGCCAACAGAACTTCATTCTTTATTTATTTGTTTCACTGTAGAAAAAGTCCCAACTCATTATATATATATAGTAATATATATATATTTTTTATTTTTTTAAATGGACTTTTTAAAAAAAAAATACTGCCAACTTTTTTTAATCTTGTCAATTCAAATAATTGGACAAATCAATTGGATGAAGTAAATGAAGTTGAGTTCACTAAACTCAAAATGTTTTTACAGTATTCTTGCTTTCTAGCCTTTATGATTTATTTCTTGACATGAATATTAGGACATGTCAAAACTATGATAAAAAACATAATTATGACAAAAAGTAGAAATTATGAGATAAAAAGCATAATTATGATATAAAGTCAAAAATTTGACAAAAAGTGTATATTGTGAGATTAAAAAAAGTCAAATTTTGAGTCGAAAGTTGAATTTGAGATAATTATGATTTTACGAAATTATTATAAAAACATAATTATGACATACAAAGTCAAATGATTAGATAAAAAAGCATAGTTATGACATAAAGTCAAAATTGAGATAAAAAGCACAATTATGACATAAAATGTAAAAAATTATGACAAAAACTTTAAATTATGTGATCATAAGATACATACAGTAATTATGTAATAAAATTATTAATACAATTTTGACATATTGCATATAAACTCACCGGACAATGTTATTTCTCAGATGTTGCTCTTTTATAACACTTTTGTCATCTTAATGAAGATCTCAGTGATGTTTAATGTACATATCCACTTTGTTTCAGATGTATTTTCATAAAAAACAGACCCAAACGAGTCACTAGTTGTCATGCAGTAAGAGTCGAGAGATATAAAATGAATGTGGAGCAGCTCAGATTATTTGATGAGAAATATTTGAGTTCATATTCAGATCTCTTGACTTTCTGAACCCAGTTTGAGACGTTGTTAAGATCTACCCTGAAACTAGACAAGACACACATTGTGTGATTACTAGAGTCGTATTTTCTCTGGAGAGTCTGCATTTGTTTTCCTTGCAGTCCTGTTGATGTCTGGGATGAAAAAGAGACGTCATTTGTGATTGTTCTTTTGTACATTTGCTCTCTTCACAGAAGATGAGGTGTACACCATGTGATTTCTCCAAACCAGAGGAACTAATAGCATCGTGTGACTCATAGGACAGTTACTAGCAGCTTAAAGGACTAATGAACAACAGGCTCATCGACTGATGAGTGTAGTTGTGCTGAGAACAGACTCAAACGAGCAGTAGTGTTTTTAAAGGTTCTGCTCTTAATTTGATGTCAAACCGCAGCAGTAATTATTGCATTTGTTTTTTCCTCACGGATTTTACAACCTGCTGTTTTCGCTAAAAGGGAACAAATTACATCCATTCAGCTTTCTGAGTGTAAAGTGACTCACGGTCTACACACTCGCACTCATTTAGCACTAGATTTTATCAGAAAAGACAGCACAGTGATTCCCGCAACATAGAACTAAAAATATAGAACTTTAGAACTTTATAATAAGAACATAGAACTTTGTTTAAAATATACAGTAGTATATACTGTATATATATATATATATATAAATTTGGTAATTAAAAATAAAAACATAATAGTTAACATAAAAATATAAGTGTAAGTATATAAATAAGTAATATTTAAGTATATATTCAATTACTATACATATATAAACTGTACAAATATTTTTCACGTTATTAATAAAACAAAAATACTAAAATGTTTTACAAGAAATTATTATTTCAGTCTTTATACTTCCAAATTAAGTTTGACAAATGCATCAAATATAATAAGTGTAAGAATATACATAAGTTACATTTAAGTAAAATTTAACTTTTTCTTTTTTTTTTTTTTACTTTTGAAGTTACAACAAATTTTATTGGATACGCTCCAGAAAATACTGTTTCAGTCTTTCTACTTTCTACTAAATATCAAGTTTAGGTGTGTTACTTGCCATTTCTGAGTTATTTGAGAAATGTACTTGCATTTTCTGAATGAAAATAATTTCAAAGTAAATGCAAAGTAATTAAAAATTTTAGATATATTTGTAAAATTTCCATGGTATTATCATGTATTTTTGGGTGTAGTACTACAGTAATACCACGTTTTTGGACCATGATGGTAATACCATGTTATCAATTTCAAGTATCATGTAAAAATATGGCAAATGAATATGCTATTTGAACATAGAACATATAAAAATTCAAAGGAATTGATAACTGTGAATGCAGTTTTAACATTTTAACATGAATTCAGACTGTTGTTCACTGCAATGCCCATAGATGGCGCTCCAAACCCAGAAGGTTCCTGTTCCTCCTCATCTTTGGCTCTGTAGTCAAGGCAGATGAAATCTATAATCTTGAGTAGAAGCGAAACTTCAGATTGATATGATCCAGATCTCAGGGCCCTGTCTGATATTTTCCAGAGCTCATTATATCATATAAACTCGTAATTTGTCCCTTAGGCATTAAAAGGGGGGATTTCTTAAGTAAGTGAGTAAGACGTTTAAGAGAAATGACTTCCAACTGGATTTGTAGGTGTGAGGCACTGCTTTCATGAGTGTTGATGATGCAGTTAGATTTAGATTATACCCCCTACATGAGGAACAGCTTATGGAGATGTTTTATTTTCCACAGTGAATCAGAAGTTTCCAGTAATGCAGGCGAAACTCATTAACATCAGACTTTTCAAGTGGCAGCTCATGTAAAAACAACTGTAGATGGATGAGTCTTTCTCTGCAAATGTTTATAATAATGTTCTGTAATATTATGCCACTGTTTCTCTGATAACTAATCACTAATTAGATTTGTTGTTCAAGTTTCCTAAAATATCAGCTCTTATAAGACAGCATCCTTGCAGTGCATTCTGGGATTGCCCGTCAGATTTTGAATGAACAATGCCAGTGTTTAAATATCGACTGTGGGAAGGTCATAAATTCATTGTGGTCATGTTATGCTGATTTAGCAGAAATAAAAACGTAGCGATGGCCATGGCCATAAACATAACCACTAACCATTATTACTCATTGCTGTGGTCTGCTATCCCAACAATTCAAGCCACTTGAAAGGATTTTTCTTCTTGTATCCTAACCATGGTTTTACATGAGTACACCAGGCTGATCTGTGTTCAGTTTTAGGGCTGATTTCCTGTGAATCGTCCTCAGCACACTGACCTGGGCTCGTCCTGGGGTGTTTTGCATAGGAGTGGCTTCTGATATGAGACTGATGAAAAGAGGAACTCAGCTATTTCACCCTAACTGAAAAGAGAAGTTGGCAGAGTAATGGATGAAAAAAAGAGCAAGATGACAATATATGTTAAAGGTGAAGAATGTTAAAATACTTCCTGTAGCGTTACAGTTTAATATCCAGAGAGAACTGTAAGCCAGCGCCAGACTGATTCTTCTGTTTGTTGAAGCGTCCTGACCTGGGAAATATTTAGGCCTAAAGTTAAGGTTAATTTGAATTGCAAATAAAATTCCCATCCATTTGGATTACAGTTTTAACATTAACACAAACTAATACACTTAATGTGATGCATATTTGCAATCATACATAAGTGAGACGGGCCAGATATCTGTTCTCAGAAATGTTTTATTTAAATAATCATATTTAAATTACATTCATTCAAATTGCACAATTCAAATTCTGAATTAATATTTTTGCAATTCCATTTGGTGATAAGAAGTAAGAGTCGAGAGAATAAATGAACTGTAGTCAGTATCCTTGTTGGAAAAAAACAACTGCCTAAATGATCCTAAATTGGTTAGTTGTTCTCCTTGTCTGGTCAAGTTGGTTAGGCTTGTCTGTTTTGATGGGTTTAGACTGGGGATTTTATGCATAGTATTGATAAAATGTAAAATCTAGTTAAAATTGATTTGATATTTCATGCAAAATGTATGTGCAATGTATTTTCATGCATTTATTTTTATGTGAACAATGTTATATTTTAGTTGGTATGCTTCCTTAGAAGTCAGCTGCCAATGTGGACAGTAACAGCAAGACAATAAGACAGATGTATTTAATAGGGCAGTTGTTATGATTTATTTCTCATTGAATGATGTTTGAAAGATATAATATCTCTCTGTGGGCGAGCTTCATGGGAACTTGTGGTCAGGGTATATGTGTGTGTGTGTGTGTGTGTGTGTGTGTGTGTGTGTGTGTGTGTGTGTGTGTGTGTGTGTGTGTGTGTGTGTGTGTTGTGAAATCGTGTGTTTCATCATAGTAAAGCAGCCACAGACATTGTTCGCCTTTGTCCTCTTTGCCATCATGGGCAACCACTTCTACCAACCACTTCTACCAACCACTTCTACCAAACCACTTCTACCAACCACTTCTACCAACCAATTCCACCAACCACTTCTACCAAACCACTTCTACCAACCACTTCTACCACCAACCAACCACTTCTACCACCAACCAACCATTTCTAGCAACCACTTCTGCCAAACCGACCACTTCTAACAACCACTTCTACCAAACCACTTCTACCAAACCACTTCTAACAACCACTTCTACCAAACCACTTCTACCAACCAACCATTTCTACCAACCACTTCTTCCAAACCAACCACTTCTACCAACCACTTCTACCAAACCAACCACTTCTACCAACCACTTCTACCAAACCAACCACTTCTACCAACCACTTCTACCAAACCAACCACTTCTACCAACTACTTCTACCAAACCTACCACTTCTACCAACTACTTCTACCAACCAACCACTTCTAACAACCACTTCTATCAAATCAACCACTTCTACCAAACCAACCACTTCTACCAACCACTTCTACCAAACCAACCACTACTACCAATCACTTCTACCAACCACTTCCACCAACCAACCACTACTACCAACCACTTCTACCAACCAACCACTACTACCAACCACTTCTACCAAACCAACCACTACTACCAACCACTTCTACCAACCAACCATTTCTACCAACCACTTCTACCAAACCAACCACTTCTAACAACCACTTCTACCAAACCAACCACTACTACCAACCACTTCTACCAACAAACCATTTCTACCAACCACTTCTACCAAACCAACCACTACTACCAACCACTTCTAACAACCAACCATTTCTACCAACCACTTCTACCAAACCAACCACTTCTAACAACCACTTCTACCAAACCAACCACTACTACCAACCACTTCTACCAAACCAACCACTACTACCAACCACTTCTAACAACCAACCATTTCTACCAACCACTTCTACCAAACCAACCACTTCTAATAACCACTTCTACCAAACCAACCACTTCTACCAAACCAACCACTTCTACCAACTACTTCTACCAACCAACCACTTCTAACAACCACTTCTAACAGCCACTTCTACCAACTACTTCTACCAACCACTTTTACCAACCAACCACTTCTACCAAACCAACCACTTCTAACAACCACTTCTACCAACCACTTCTACCAACCAACCACTTCTACCAACCAACCACTTCTACCAAACCAGCCACTTCTACCAACCACTTCTACCAAACCAACCACTACTACCAACCACTTCTACCAACCAACCACTTCTACCAAACCAACCACTTCTACCAACCACTTCCACCAACCAACCACTTCTACCAACCACTTCTACCAACCAACCATTTCTACCAAACCACTTCTACCAACCAACCATTTCTACCAACCACTTCTACCAAACCAACCACTTCTACCAAACCAGCCACTTCTAACAACCACTTCTACCAACCAACCACTTCTACCAAACCAACCACTACTACCAACCACTTCTACCAACCAACCACTTCTACCAAACCAACCACTTCTACCAACCAACCACTTCTACCAAACCACTTCCACCAACCAACCACTTCTACCAACCACTTCTACCAACCAACCATTTCTACCAACCACTTCTACCAAACCAACCACTTCTACCAACCACTTCTACCAACCAACCACTTCTACCAACCAACCACTTCTAACAGCCAACCACTTCTACCAACCACTTCTAACAACCAACCACTTCTACCAAACCAGCCACTTCTACCAACCACTTCTACCAAACCAACCACTACTACCAACCACTTCTACCAACCAACCACTTCTACCAAACCAACCACTTCTACCAACCACTTCCACCAACCAACCACTTCTACCAACCACTTCTACCAACCAACCATTTCTACCAAACCACTTCTACCAACCAACCATTTCTACCAACCACTTCTACCAAACCAACCACTTCTACCAAACCAGCCACTTCTAACAACCACTTCTACCAACCAACCACTTCTACCAAACCAACCACTACTACCAACCACTTCTACCAACCAACCACTTCTACCAAACCAACCACTTCTACCAAACCACTTCCACCAACCAACCACTTCTACCAACCACTTCTACCAACCAACCACTTCTACCAACCACTTCTACCAAACCAACCACTTCTACCAACCACTTCTACCAAACTAACCACTCTACCAACCAACCACTTCTACCAAACTAACCACTTCTAACAAACCAACCACTTCTACCACAATCTGCTGCTTTCCAACACACTGCCAGCTCCTGCTGATCTCAGATCAGATTGAACATCTCAGCCACCTCCTTCTGCAGTTCACCAACATCTGATCTGAGACCAGCGGCCCTCACGTCAACCTCACGGTGAGCTCATATGTAAAGTCATGGCTTACCCTAGATAAGGCACCAACTTTACTTATCAATTATGAAGCAACACAGAGAGGAAAAACACGCATGACTCTCTCCACTCAACACTTTGTCTTCTCTAATTCTCATCATCTGGCTCTCACACTATTAGTCCTGTGTAGCCAGACGTTAACAGTTAGTATCTTTTAAAGCTGTTTAGATGAGAAAAGTCTGAGATCTTCTATAATAGACCAGTGTTTTTAGTTTTGAACAATTTTTGAGTTACAAATAAATAATGAGTTACAAATAAATAAGTTACAAACAATGTTCCAAATAAATGAAGGTCCAACAGTATTCAGGTAATCAATAAATGTAAAACACTAGTGTTTATTGTATAAATGAGACACAAAAGATGAATCAGTTCTCTTTCGCCTCTTCTTGTGCTTGAATGGTTTAAAATCGCTTGAATGTGTAAATTGTCAAGAAAAAAACGTGCAAATGATAAAACTTTCTCTCTATGATGGTTAAACTTAGCAATTAATCAACTGCGATCCGTTGCACCCCTAGAAAACAATACGAAACTAGTAGAAACATTTTAATGAGTTACTGATGACAAAATCAACAAATTGGCAGAACATATGTGATGACTTTTAGAATTTATGTCCATCTTGAAGTAGTAAATTCTGATTATTTCCCAGACAAAGTGCCTCATGTTGCTGAATGGTCTGAAGTTGGTAGTCAAGACTGGGATTGGACATTATACATGTGACTGTTGATTTGAAAAGGCAGATGATTTTCACCTGCTGACACCTGGGTAATTCATGCTTTCAGTAAACGCATCAATCTACGCGCCGCTCTCTCTGTTATGGAAATCGGCGCTTCGTCTGTTGGGCGGAACAATGTGTGTTTTCTGTCCAAGTTAACATTCAAATGAAGGAGCCTAGAGTACACCCTCTTTCACTTCTGTCTTTTTATTTCTTTTCTTTTATCTCTCTTCCTTCCAACAGCCTTTTATTTATTTTTTTAGACCAGTGTTCTCATTAAGAGTGATGTTAGACTGAATTCTTTGAAATAGATTCTATGAAATAGATGGGATTACAAATGCAAGTCTCTTTTTATTAGCATGTTTTCATGAGTTCGGCATGAGACAAGCAGCAGAAATAGGCTTGTTCTGCTTACGTGTGTAGTGTTTTCCTGTCATCTGTCAAAATGAGCGGGAAAATGTGTTGCCTACACACTGCTGATGCTAGATGTGTGAAACAGGCCATAAACATGCGATGCAAAGCCACAGTGTAGCATGTCTGAAGTGTTTAGTGTTGCACATGCATACTTATTTGCTTTTTATTTTAGTGCATACATGATGCATTCTTATGCATATTTATTTGTTTTTTGTTTGTTTTATTTTATTTGCTAATGCATATTTGTTTTATGTAGAATGATTTTTTACAGTTACATATTGGGAAATGACTTATTTGAGTAATACTATTGTAGATAGAAGTTTAAAGTGTTTAGTGTAAGCATGATGCATATTTATTTATTTTTTATTTTTATTTTATTGCATACATGATGCATACTTTTTATTTTATTTATTTTTTATTTTATTGCATACATGATGCATACTTTTTTATTTTATTTATTTTATTCATTTTTCATTTTATTGCATACATGATGCATACTTTTATTTTATTTTTTTTTTAATTTATTGCATACATGATGCATACTTTTTTATTTTATTTATTTTTTATTTTATTGCATACATGATGCATAATTTATTTTATTAATTTTTTATTTTATTGCATACATGATGCATACTTTTTTATTTTATTTATTTTTTATTTTATTGCATACATGATACATACTTTTTTATTTAATTTATTTATTTTTTATTTTATTGCATACATGATACATACTTTTTTATTTAATTTATTTCTTTTATTTATTTTTTATTTTATTGCATACACGATGCATACTTTTATTTTATTTTATTATGTGTTTTTCTAATTTCACACCTGTTTTATGTAGAAAATGACTTATTACAGCTACATATGTATGTATATATATATATACACACACACACACACACACACACACACACACACACACACACACACACACACACACACACACACACACATATATATAGTAATATTTCTCTCCTGGTTTATGTACAGTAAGCAGTACAGTAGTGTTTCTCTCCTGGTTTATGTACAGTAAGCAGTACAGTAGTGTTTCTCTCCTGGTTTATGTACAGTTCACCAGGTCTTCTGACTGATGGAAAGCTTCCGTCTCCTCCAACATGACACCGCACACCTGCGAACTGCTTCATTAGCTCGCGTTACAGTGTGCTTGGAGGCACGTTTGTCTGTAATTAACCTATAGCTGGCGTTTGTGCGATTGTCTGCGAGCGTGTGTGTGTGTGTGAGCTGTAATTAGGCCGCCTTTGACAGCGTGGTGATCATGTGTCGGTAGTTTGAGGCGTGCTGTAATTACCATGTGCATGATCAAGTGTCATGGCCTGTTCACGGTGTGTGTGTGTGTGTGTGTGTGTGTTAGAGAGAGGCAGTCAGTAATTAACATCTTTGATCTAGAGAGAGAGAATACTAGTGTGAAAGAGAAAGTAAGGATAAAACAGGTGGCTCAAGAAGAGCGAACGGTACCTTTTTACAACACCAATACACACACACACTGACCCCCTTAATATTACAAAGCTAATCATGTGACACTGAAGACTGGAGTAATGATGCTGAAAATTCAGCTTTCATCACTGGATATAAATTACAATTCACTATATATTCACATAGAAATTAGCAGTTTCAAACTGTATTTTTGTTTTCCAATTTTACCGTATTTTTGATCAAATAAATGAAAACTTCCTTCACAAACATTAAGAAAATTTGACCAAACGCAAGACTTTTGAACAGTAGTGCACATGCTGATTATTCATATTTTGGACGTTCTCTATAATCTCTCGCTCTCTGTTGTTTTTCGTTGTATTTCTCATGTCTATTTTTCAATGATGTAGACAGTCCACATAAGCACTCTTAAACTTTTAGTCTACTTTCCATTAGTCTGTGAGAAGCTCAGGAACTCAGTGTGACCTCTGAAACATGTGGTCGTTCAGTTGCGTTAACTTCTCGTTTCACAACTCGACAATTATCTTGACACAGACATGACCTCTGCTGAGATCTAACAGGAAAAAAACATGCTTGTTAACACTTGTTAACACTTATTGTGTGTGTGTGGGGGGTCTTAAACAGCTTCGACCAGGCCAGAGGCTCCAATGTCAAGGGCAGTGACCTTTGACCCCATCTAAACCACTGAACCGAGGCTCTAATGCTCGAGGTCACCTGATTGTTGTGGCTCTAAATTTCTGAAACTGTGACTACATTAACACTTGCACATTTAAAACATATAGGCCTGAAAGGTAAATGAACAAACTTACTTCATAAGGAGTATAAATGAGCATAAGCGGTTAATATGACAGCATGTGGAGAGGATTTGTTTGTTTCTCTCGGGTCAGGGGTTTGACGAGGGTAATTGGCCCCTTGTGGATCAGCCGAAGAGGAAGAATAAAACCATTAGGACTCAGAGAATTTGCTTAAACGCATCGCTTGTTCTTTTTTTCGTGTGTGTTTGTTTTATGCTGTATGAAAAGAGACGGCACTTCCCTCAAATAGGGTGTACTTTGGTGTCCCATCATTTTTTAAAGAAAAGAAAAAAATCCTCTCATGTTCCTTTTCGTATCTCGTTTTTCAACTTTTATTTTTAAATATTTTATTTATTTTTACATATTTTATTTTATTATTATTTTTAAAACATATTTTACTTTGTTTTTTATCTATTCTATTTATTTGAGATTAATTTAATGGTCATGTTTGTTTGTTTTAAACTATATATATATTTTTTTTTTTTTCAACTTTAAAATGTAATCTTTATTTATTTATTTTATTTGAATTTATTTTATTTATTATTTATTCATTCACCAGTTTGAGGTGTTTTTTTGTTGTTGTTGTTGTGAGAACTTTTTTTTCAACTTTTATTTTTAAACATTTTATTTATTTTTACATATTTTATTTTATTTGTTTTTTTTAAACATATTTTACTTTGTTTTTTATCTATTCTATTTATTTGAGATTAATTTAATGGTCATGTTTTTTTTAACATATTATTTGATTTTTTTTTTCAACTTTAAAATGTAATCTTTATTTATTTATTTTATTTGAATTTATTTTATTTAATATTTATTCATTCACCAGTTTGAGGTGTTTTTTTGTTGTTGTTGTGAGAACTTTTAAATGTTATTTATATATTTATAATTTTGTTTTATTTTATTTGTTTATCTATTTATTTATTGACCTGTTTATTTGAGATTTAACATAGAAAGTACAAAAATTGTGATTGGCTTTTTGCCAAAGGTATTGATCTTCTCGACTGTATCCAAAAAAATTAAATCATACTGCAATGTTGCCATAATCTGTTAATCATATAATCATATTCAATAACAATATCTGTTGAATTAATTTGCAATTATTAATTCATAGTTTAACACACACACAAAAAAAATAGAATTTCATTTTAGTCACAAAACCCCCGCAATTTTCCCCATTAATGCAACAAACATACTGTTTAAACGAAGATCAAATAATTTATCATTTTTTTATTGTAAATATAAGTTTGGTCACACTGTAAATCAGGGTCCAATTCTCACGACTAACTAACTAACTACGACTTTTGCCTCAATAAACTCCTAATAACTGCTTATTAATAGTTAGTAAGGTAGTTATTAAGTTTAGGGATGTAAAATATGTTCATGCAGAATAAGCCATTATTAATATGTGCTTTATAAGTACTAATAAACAGCCAATACCCTATTAATATGCATGCTAATAAACAACTAGTTTATAGTGAGAATTAGACCCTAAACTATAAGTGTTACCATAAGCCTAATAACAATGTAAGCATCTCTTTTGCCTAAACATTGGCTGAAAAAAAATAGTTTCAGCCCTTAATTTGTGGAAAGTGCCTGAAATAATGTACAAATGAACCGTTGTGTTTTATTACCTGCACAGGGGAGCTGTTAAGATCCTCTCTCTTTTACCTATCCCGCACTGGGACTCTTAGGGGTCGCTAACGTTTCCTCCTAACGAGGAACAAACGATCTCACCCGAGGTCCCGAATCCATCATCATCATCTTCATCAGCGTTAGGCTTAGGTAAAATACACAGCGTTACCCGTTATTGTGCAGTCCTTTACGACAGAAGATGACTCCTAACCGCAGGATTTGTAAATCATTAATGGCCGATTTACAGCGTTTATTAGGGGAAGTCTGCGCGTTAGGAAGTGCATTAAAAATTGAGTTTTTTTCCATTAAATTTTTTTATTTCAAAGCACAGAGAAACAGCGGACAGAGCATTGCAGAAATCTAAACTAAGTCAAATGAGATCTCACTAAAACATTTTTCCTTTCCTGGCCGAATGCAAACTTTTTGAACTTTTGGTATTTGTTGTTTTTCTTCTTCATCCCGTGTTGTTTAATGAAGGAATCGTACGGCGTGTGTGTGTGTGTGTCAGCAGGGGTTCATGCACGGCTCTGATGGCCTGACACACAGATGAGGGGTCAGAACCCGCCGTCACGCCGCTCGCCTCGGATACTCCACTAATTAGCTGATTAAACGCCATCGATAACGCTCAGTCCATTAATTACTGCCGGCTGTTGTGGAGCTGTGAGCAGCGATGGGGGGGGGGGGGTGAATTGATCATGAAGATAAATTAACTTTAATTGAGATGCATTTCTTAAAGCTATCTCAGGCCTTTGTGAAAAATCAAAGTAGCTTGTTTGGTGTATTAGTTGAGAGTGAATTGGGGGCTGTGTTTTAAATCCCAGTGAAGTGGAGGGATGAGAGGGAGCGAGTGGGATCACATGTCATTCAGATCTGAGGATTGACTTTTATAGTTTTAGGCAAGCAACGGCCCAGACGGGTATAAATATGCATGGAAAAACATTCAAAACACCAACATCATAATAGAGTTCTAGTTTGTTTACATGTGCAACCACTTGTATTCCCATAAATCAGTATAAATGAATTAGAAGATTTTTTATTGTATACACTACCATTCAAAAGTTTGGGGTCAGTAAGTTTATCCAGCGCTAAATTGATCAAAAGCGACACTAATAATGTTTCAAAAGATTTCTGTTCCGAATAAATGCTGTTTTTTTTTTTTACCAAAGAATCTTGAAAAATAAAATGTATCAGTTTCCACAAAAATATGAAATACTGATTATGATAATAAATGTTTCTTGAGCATCAAATCCTCATATTAGAATGATTTCTGAAGGATCATGTGACACTGAAGACTGGAGTAATGATGCTGAAAATTCAGCTTTGATCACATGATATAAATTACACTACTATATATATTCACATAGAGAACAGCTGTGTTAAATTGTAATAATATTTCGCAATTTTACTGTATTTTTGGTCAAATAAACACAGCCTTTGTGAGCAGAAAATACATTTTATTCACACCAAAACATTGTAACTTTTGAAAAGTAGAGTTTAAAACAGATTTTCAAATGAGTGATTCTTAAACCTTTACATTTGGCATTGTAATTTACATTAAATAATATAATTTTGTAGATGTGCGGTTGCATTCTTGAAGAATAATGTTGTTACCATGTTGCATGTTCATAAATTCATAGTAATACCATGGTACTATGTGGTACTTTGTAGGACTAGCACAGACCAGGTGTTCGAGCCTCTACCATATTGAAGGTTGAGCGAATGTTTCGTGTTTGTGTGTGTGTGTGTCTGTGTGTGTGTGTGTGTTGCTGCGGAGTGTGGGGTGAGTCGTCAGCTAAGTACATTTACTGGAATGATGAGAAATGTGTGTGAAAACATTCACGTCTGTCTGTGAACTTCTCGATTTAGCATCGTCCCTCGTCTACACTCAGGGAAACTCGAGAGCAAGACACACACACACACACACACACACACACACACGTCAAACAGACATTAACAACATTCTTACACCGATAATCACAGTCAAAACATCCCCTGCGACAAACACACACACACTGTCATCAGGGTTTTCAAGGCCTTGATTGTGTTTCAAACACACCAGCATGTGTGACGATTTCAGAGGATTGAGAGACAATCGCTCGTCTCTCTTTTAGCCGAATGCCAGTCCTGTTAGCCAATGTCTCGTCTCTCACACACACACACACACACATCTGCTCAGGCATGGCTCATCGTCCACATCATCAGCCAGTGAGAGTTACACAGATAAAATGCATATCACACACACACGTCTGTGTTTGTCATGGCAAGCATGGAGCGTAGAGGAGGTATTTGTGTGTGTGTGTGTGTGTGTGTGTGTGTGTGTGTGTGTGTGTGTGTGTGTGTGTGTGTGTGTGTGTGTGTGTGTGTGTGTGTGTGAGCTTGTGTTTTTTAGAACTCTGTAATGCTGAAATGTGAAGTAAGTGTGAAAGCTGATGTCACTTAAAGACATTTCAGAAGTGGAAGAAGTTTTCTTGCGAATAACAAACACCACTAAATATTTCCGAATATGAACAGGAACATGCATAATAAAAATAGAGTCAAATGTTAATTCAGTACAAGTTCAGTTTTAGGTTTCTACTGATGCCTGCAAATCCCCTTCCGTGTAAAGTGCTTTGAGTACCCAGAAAAGCGCTATATAAATGTAACAAATTATTAATATTATTATTAAATTTCCATCTGTGCACATCTGTGATACTGAATAATATTGTTGGGAAATCTGATTAGTTTCGGAATCGATTCCTCTGGTGATTTGTTTCAATGAATCAGTTTAAAACAGTGTTATTTTAGTATCATTAATGTACCATTGTAGCATTTATTAATATTTTGAATTAGTTTTTGTTTTTATATTTTCCGTTTTCATTGTAATTTGAGATATATATATATATATATATATATATATATATATTATGATTATTTATTTATTGCGAGATTGAACATGGTCCACATGTGCGACCACAAGTAACTATATACAAGACCAGGGTTTACTTGTTAAAAATAAATAAATAAATAAATAATAAGTAATTTAAGAATTATTTTTATATTTCTATTTAGTATTTAATCATTTTTATTTCATTTTTATTTTTAATAATTGTAGTGCTTTATCGTCAAATAAAATTGACAAAACGTATACGTTTTTTTTTTTATACTTTATTTTATTTCAGTGAACATTTATTTTATTTAAATGAACATCAAATCATTGTCAAATATTGTTTGTTTGACCCTTTACAGTGATTTTGCAAACCATGATTGCTCTGTATGAAAAAAAAAAATTATGCAAAAATAATTTTCATAATTTTTTTATAAAAAACAAAACAAAAAACGATTTGTGATGCATTGTGGTTGAAATATGGCCTGGTTATGTTATTGACAGGTTTAACCCAGATACTGTGTCTGATACACTACTGTACTTCATTCATTAGGAGTGTTTTGATGTCAGACGTATTGTGTTTTTGTAGCAGAGAATTCCTGTCTGGGTTAAACGCCTCATAACTAGTGATATCATCCTTCCTTTCAGGAATTAACCGGTGCATTGACTCTGTGTGTGTGTGTGTGTGTGTGTGTGTGTGTGTGTGTGATGATTATATGTTGATGGATCAGTGGTCAGAAATGCTGTTCTGTCCCGGGGGTCTCAGTGACTCATGGATTCGGACCTCGAGTGTTTGGGGATCAAATCGCTGCCGTTGTCTTTGTTGCGAACACAAAGCGCAGGCGTTCTGCTCTCTCCTCCTGTTGCTTCACCTGGTTTCACATTTCACTGGCTGCTGGGCCGAGTGAACACACACACACACACACTGCTGGGCCGAATGCCAAACTATGACAGTTACGAACATTACCGTAGAGCTTACATACGAAAAGATACGTGTTGTCTCTCTCACAGTCTTTAATCTTTAATTCTTTCACTGTAATGTTTGCTCAGACACACACACACACACACACACACACACACACACACACACACACACACACACACACACACACACACACACACACACACACACACACACACACACACACTAGTTCCTGATATTGTTAAGCTATTCTTGGTAATCTGTCACAGGATCCAGCGGCCAAAACAGTATCTGAACACTTAAGTCATAGTCATTAATGTCTGAATGTCACTGCATTACATTCAAACTATGTCATGTATTGTACAGAACGAGGCTCTTTACTATCAAAACATGTGACAAAAAGAGCTTTGTTTGGTTTGAAACGCTAAAACAATGAGGACCGTCAGTATTGTGTTTGTTTGTGGTTCGTTTGTGGATGAGACTGATAGTCAATGTGGTTCTCTACACCCGTGTGAACTTGAGGAGATCTGAATACTTGCATCCACTAAAGCACCAGCCGATTCAAAGATCCTGAGCAAGAATGTAATGACATTAAGACACGCTTAAGTGTGACTTTAGTGTTCAGATGCATGTTTTATTAGCTGAAGATTCCTGTCATTCTCTGGCAAAAAGAAACAGTCTGACACTGTCTGCCAAAGCAGCGCTGGAATGCTTTCCCGGTCACGTTTAACTCTCACACTGTGTGTGTGTGTGTGTGTGTGTCAACTCAATGCCTCAATTTGCTTTTTTTAGTGTTTTTTTTAGCAGCAGTGAAGATAAAATACCAAAATAAACTTATTTGTTTATCACTCTATATAAAGGTCATGGTTAAATGCCATAGTTTTTTTTTTCCACAACCAGCTGCATGTCGAGAATATCTCTTCGTGTGTTTACTGACTGCATGAGATTTCCTGTTTCAATTAAACACATACTTTGTGCACTTTACCTTCACTCAGATATTTTTAAAATAAAAATGTGAAGGAAATTAATGGTATAATGCAATGAAGACATTTATAATGTTACAAACGTTTCTATTTCAAGTATGCTGTTCTTTTCAACTTTCTATTCATCTTAGGATCCTGAAAGAAAAGAATCAGTTTTCACAGAAATATGAAGCAGCACGACTGTTTCCCACATTCATCATAATCATAAATGTTTCTTGAGCATCAAATCCTCATATTAGAATGATTTCTGAAGGATCATGTGACTCTGAAGACTGGAGGAATGATGCTGAAAATTCAGCTTTGATCACAGGATATAAATAGCAATAATATTTCACAATATTACTGTGTTTACTGTATTTTAAATTAAATAAATACAGCCTTGGAAACATTTTCATAATTCATATTTTTCAATAGTTTTCCAGTAAAAACATCTCAACATCCTTAAAAATAGATATTACGTATTAAACTTCAGTGTCATTTAGTTGAAACAAGGTTACATTTACATTTAGTCATTTAGCAGACGCCTTTATCCAAAGCGACTTACAAATGAGGACTAAATTAAGCGAGTCATCATGAAGAGGCACGATGACTAGCACGAATATATATTTATGAGGTTAAGTGCTCACGGAAGAGAGAGGTTGTATGGAAGCTTGTTTCCGCCACAGAATAAAACATTTTAAAAGATAATTGCGACTTTTTATCTCACAATTGCGAGTTTACATCTCGCAATTCTGACTTTATTTCTCAGAATTGTGTGATATAAAGTCAAAATTACGAGATATAAAGTCAGAATTCTGACTTTTTTTCTCGCTATTGCGACTTTATATCACGCAATTCTGACTTTTTTTCTCGCAATTCTGACTTTATATCTCGTAATTCTGACTTTATATCACACAATTCTGACTTTATATCACACAATTGTGACTTTATATCTCGTAATTCTGACTTTATATCACACAATTCTGACTTTATATCTCACAATTCTGACTTTATATCACACAATTCTGACTTTATATCTCGTAATTCTGACTTTATATCACACAATTCTGACTTTATATCACACAATTCTGACTTTATATCTCGTAATTCTGACTTTATATCTCGCAATTCTGACTTTATATCACGCAATTCTGACTTTATATCACACAATTCTGACTTTATATCACGCAATTCTGACTTTATATCTCGTAATTCTGACTTTATATCACGCAATTCTGACTTTATATCACACAATTCTGACTTTATATCTCGTAATTCTGACTTTATATCTCACAATTCTGACTTTATATCTTGTAATTCTGACTTTATATCTCACAATTCTGACTTTACAGGTATATCACGCAATTCTGACTTTATATCACACAATTCTGACTTTATATCACGCAATTCTGACTTTATATCTCATAATTCTGACTTTATATCACGCAACTCTGACTTTATATCTCGCAACTCTGACTTTATATCTCACAATTCTGACTTTATATCACACAATTCTGACTTTATATCACGCAATTCTGACTTTATATCACACAATTCTGACTTTATATCTCATAATTCTGACTTTATATCACGCAACTCTGACTTTATATCTCGCAACTCTGACTTTATATCTCGCAATTCTGACT